>NC_069508.1:107244991-107499991 GCF_027579735.1 Bombina bombina
AGAAATGTAGGGTGTAAGTTAAGTTATGTTAAAAATGTAGGTTGTAGGTTAAGTTATGTTAAGAAAATATAGGGTGTAGGTTAAGTTATGTTAAGAAATGTAGGGTGTAGGTTAAGTATGTTAAGAAATGTAGGGTGTAGGTTAAGTTATGTTAAGAAATGTAGGGAGTAGGTTAAGTTATGTTAAGAAATGCAGGATGTAGGTTAAGTTATGTTAAGAATTGTAGGGAGTAGGTTAAGTTATGTTAAGAAATGTAGGGTGTAAGTTAAGTTATGTTAATAAATGTAGGGTGTAGGTTAAGTTATGTTAAGAAATGTAGGGTGTAAGTTAAGTTATGTTAAGAAATGTAGGTTGTAGGTTAAGTTATGTTAAGAAATGTAGGGTGTAGGTTAAGTTATGTTAAGAAATGTAGGGTGTAAGTTAAGTTATGTTAAGAAATGTAGGGTGTAGGTTAAGTTATGTTAAGAAATGTAGGGTGTAGGTTAAGTTATGTTAAGAAATGTAGGGTGTAGGTTAAGTTATGTTAAGAAATGTAGGGAGTAGGTTAAGTTATGTTAAGAAATGCAGGGTGTAGGTTAAGTTATGTTAAGAAATGTAGGGAGTAGGTTAAGTTATGTTAAGAAATGTAGGGTGTAAGTTAAGTTATGTTAATAAATGTAGGGTGTAGGTTAAGTATGTTAAGAAATGTAGGGTGTAAGTTAAGTTATGTGTATGAAATGTAGGGTGTAGGTTAAGTTATGTTAAGAAATGTAGGGTGTAAGTTAAGTTATGTTAAGAAATGTAGGTGTAGGTTAAGTTATGTTAAGAAATGTAGGGTGTAGGTTAAGTTAAGTTAATAAATGTAGGGTGTAGTTAAGTTATGTTATGAAAATGTAGGGTGTAGGTTAAGTTATGTTAAGAAATGTAGGGTGTAAGTTAAGTTATGTTAAGAAATGTAGGGTGTAGGTTAAGTTATGTAGGGTGTAGGTTAAGTTATGTTAAGAAATGTAGGGTGTAGGTTAAGTTATGTTAATAAATGTAGGGTGTAAGTTAAGTTATGTTATGAAATGTAGGGTGTAGGTTAAGTTATGTTAAGAAATGTAGGGTGTAAGTTAAGTTATGTTAAGAAATGTAGGGTGTAGGTTAAGTTATGTAGGGTGAAGGTTAAGTTATGTTAAGAAATGTAGGGAGTAGGTTAAGTTATGTTAAGAAATGTAGGGTGTAAGTTAAGTTATGTTAAGAAATGTAGGGTGTAAGTTAAGTTATGTTATGAAATGTAGGGTGTAGGTTAAGTTATGTTAAGAAATGTAGGGTGTAAGTTAAGTTATGTTAAGAAATGTAGGGTGTAAGTTAAGTTATGTTAAGAAATGTAGGTTGTAGGTTAAGTTATGTTAAGAAATATAGGGTGTAGGTTAAGTTATGTTAAGAAATGTAGGGTGTAGGTTAAGTTATGTTAAGAAATGTAGGGTGTAGGTTAAGTTATGTTAAGAAATGTAGGGAGTAGGTTAAGTTATGTTAAGAAATGCAGGATGTAGGTTAAGTTATGTTAAGAATTGTAGGGAGTAGGTTAAGTTATGTTAAGAAATGTAGGGTGTAAGTTAAGTTATGTTAATAAATGTAGGGTGTAGGTTAAGTTATGTTAAGAAATGTAGGGTGTAAGTTAAGTTATGTTAAGAAATGTAGGTTGTAGGTTAAGTTATGTTAAGAAATGTAGGGTGTAGGTTAAGTTATGTTAAGAAATGTAGGGTGTAAGTTAAGTTATGTTAAGAAATGTAGGGTGTAGGTTAAGTTATGTTAAGAAATGTAGGGTGTAGGTTAAGTTATGTTAAGAAATGTAGGGTTTAGGTTAAGTTATGTTAAGAAATGTAGGGAGTAGGTTAAGTTATGTTAAGAAATGCAGGGTGTAGGTTAAGTTATGTTAAGAAATGTAGGGAGTAGGTTAAGTTATGTTAAGAAATGTAGGGTGTAAGTTAAGTTATGTTAATAAATGTAGGGTGTAGGTTAAGTTATGTTAAGAAATGTAGGGTGTAAGTTAAGTTATGTTATGAAATGTAGGGTGTAGGTTAAGTTATGTTAAGAAATGTAGGGTGTAAGTTAAGTTATGTTAAGAAATGTAGGGTGTAGGTTAAGTTATGTTAAGAAATTTAGGGTGTAGGTTAAGTTATGTTAAGAAATGTAGGGTGTAGGTTAAGTTATGTTAAGAAATGTAGGGAGTAGGTTAAGTTATGTTAAGAAATGCAGGGTGTAGGTTAAGTTATGTTAAGAAATGTAGGGAGTAGGTTAAGTTATGTTAAGAAATGTAGGGAGTAGGTTAAGTTATGTTAAGAAATGTAGGGTGTAAGTTAAGTTATGTTAAGAAATGTAGGTTGTAGGTTAAGTTATGTTAAGAAATGTAGGGTGTAGGTTAAGTTATGTTAAGAAATGTAGGGTGTAAGTTAAGTTATGTTAAGAAATGTAGGGTGTAGGTTAAGTTATGTTAAGAAATGTAGGGTGTAGGTTAAGTTATGTTAAGAAATGTAGGGTGTAGGTTAAGTTATGTTAAGAAATATAGGGAGTATGTTATGTTATGTTAAGAAATGCAGGGTGTAGGTTAAGTTATGTTAAGAAATGTAGGGAGTAGGTTAAGTTATGTTAAGAAATGTAGGGAGTAGGTTAAGTTATGTTAAGAAATGTAGGGTGTAGATTAAGTTATGTTAAGAAATGTAGGGTGTAAATTAAGTTATGTTAATAAATGTAGGGTGTAGGTTAAGTTATGTTAAGAAAAGGGCGGCATTGCACAAGCATTTCACTAGCATACACTGTCTGCATTTAGCGATGTTGGACGAACATGATCCTCTACAGCGGATCATGTCCACCCGACAGTTAATAAATCTACCCCTATATCATTATTTTTTCCCATAATTACTCCTTTGTTAATTATCAGATACTTTCAGAATATTCTGTTGAGGAAAATAGGATAGCAAGGTTTATCCTTATTCTGAAACTGTAAAAAAATATATTTTCTGAAATAATATATTAAAATACAGAATCTTATAAGACAAAAATGAATAAATTATCCTGATTTTGATAAACCACAAAGTAACAAAGTTCAGCTCAATCTCATCAAACCTGAAGAAAAGAAAGCAGTTTTTTTCCTTGCAAAGTGCCAAGTCTCCGAGCAAAGTCATTACTTGGCTTGTTCCGCGGATGTTAATATGAAGTCTGTTACATGGCAAGCAGCATAATATACAGGTGCCTGCTCATTGCCTTCCGGCTGTGCACCTGATCCCATATGAGATTTAGCATTAACACCAGCTGAAGAAGATGCAGTCTCCTTAATATATAATGTTTCTTAAAAATATGAGGTTTGGTTGGCTTGGGTTTTGCTATATACAGTAGTTGACAGCTGACAATTTTTCCAGTCTCAGAAAAATGATATGCATGAAATTATAGAAACCACTTGTGTATATATTGCTGATCATTTCCACAAGACTATGTGTGCTTTTCTTTTTCTTCCCATGTTTAGAAATGTTTATTACATAAAAATGTAATTAGGTGAATCAGGAACAAAATCAGCTCATTAGAATATTCCTTTTGTAAAATAACATGCTAATATGTTCTAGTCGAGATCAAATTTGAAGGTATTAAAGGGACGCTGAACCCAATTTTTTTCTTTTGTGATTCAGATAGAGCATGCAATTTTAAGCAACTTTCTAATTGACTCCTATTATTAAATTGTCTTCATTCTCTTGGTATCTTTATTTGAAATGTAAAAATGTAAGTTTAGATGCTGGCCCATTTTTGGTGAACAAACTGGTTTGTTCTTGCTGATTGGTGGATAAATCCACCCACCAATAAACAAGTGCTTTCCATGGTTCTGAAAAATAAAATAGCTTAGATGCCTTCTTTTTCAAATAAAGAAAGCAAGAGAACGAAGAAAAAGGTGTAAATTAGAAAGTTGCTTAAAATTGCATGTTCTATCTGAATCACGAAAGAAAAAAATTGGGTTCAGTGTCCCTTTAAAGGGATATTAAACCCAAAAAGGTTCCTTTGTGATTCACACAGAACAAACAATTTTAGTTTCCATTTTACTTATATTATCAAATTTGCTTCAATCTCATGATATTCTATGTTGAAGAGATACCTAGGTAAATGCCTGGAGCACTATATGGCAGGAAATAGTGCTGTCACCTAGTGCTCTTGAAAATGGATAACATTCTTGCAAAACTGCTGCCATATATTGCTCCAGAAATTGCCCAGCTCTTAAGCATACATCCCTGTTTTTCAACAAAAGATACCAAGAGTACGAAGAAAAAAATGATAATAGAAATAAATTAGAAATTTGTTTAAAATCAACCGGCTCTATCTGAATCATAAAAGAAAAAATTTGAGTTTCATATCCCTTTAACTTGCATAGACAAACAAATACCAATTTTATGAATGTATCAAAGTGGCAGAGAACCAATAAGAATGTTCAAATATATTAAGGGGGATTAATATAATTAAGGATAACAGACTTAAAATATTGGAACAGGATCAAAATTTAAAATGTGAGATGTCAAGGTCAGATGTAATCTCCAAAAACTAATTTTACTCAAAGGCAGATAGATGTGGAAAATAGATTTCAAACAAAATGATTCGGGAAACTATAGACAAGGAATTTATGTAGGTAAAGATAGCTAATTGTGCTGATATCTTTTATATAGGAATATAGCAAGGCTAAATAGGTGTTTTGGTTCTTATTTACTGTCTAAAAATATTTTTCTTACCTAGGCATTTCAAGAGGCATTAAATAAAAAAATGTGTAAGTTAAAGAATATCAGTAAAATATGTTAAAATATTTTTTGCACAAAATAAGGTCTTGTAAAAGCAGCTTAAATTAAATTCGAAAGTAACAAGAAATGCTTGTTTGCACAAAACCAGTCCCTAGGGATCAATTTTTCATTGGCTGATTAGCACAACTCCAACAGCTTTATTAGTAAACAGGAACAACTCACCATGGGAACATCCTTTTTTTTATTGAATACATTTAAAAAAAGGAAAACTTTGAGTTTAATGTCTATTTAAATAGAGTGACTTGGCAGAAAATAAGAGGTCTTGTGGTTCTACCTGCCTGCTCAACCAAACACACGTCAAAGCTGATGCATTAAGGTGAGCTACTTTCCCCCTGATGCACAACAAAATATTAACTTTGATAAATCCCCACAACTATGGGCTTGTTTACATTGACCCATAATTAGCTTTGTGCGACATCACAAACTGATAAATATGCGGTCGGAAGCAATTTTATTTATTGGGGTCTATTTAACAAGGGCCAAATGGTCCCTGTTCCCCTTGTTTCTGCGCAAGCCTTCAGACTTGCCGGAAACAGGAGTTAAGAAGCAGTGATCTTAAGTCTGCTGCTCCTAAACTCATACGCCGCCTCTGAGGCGGCGTATAGCAATCCGCCCGATCATGTACGATTGGCCGCGAATCTGCGGGGGGCAGTATTGCACAAGCAGTTCACAAGAACTGCTGGTGCAATGATAAATGCCAACAGCGTATATAGCTGACCATGTCTTTCCGCACATATATAAATAGACCCCATTGACTGCATCTGATGGCGCGTTATACCTCAATATCGGCAGCCAGCATCCGGTTGCCAAAAATGTTTTTGTGTCCTATAGAAAGTATTAGAAGCCGTTAAGCGATAACATACCAGGTTTCCAATTAAAGAGCAAACCATAAATAAATTGTCAGAGGCTGTCGATGCATCAACAAAAAATCACACCCAGCTCAACTAGGTGTAAAAGAGGAAACCTACTGCCCATTGAAAATGTAAAACTTTCAAATAATTTGTGCTTCAATGTAGAAACAAAATTGTAATATAAAATATTTATTGTTTTCCATGTATTGGAATAGTTGCACTATCAGTATGTATTTACATATAAAAATGTATGCAAGCACTTAACTACATAATTCAAACTAGATCTATGCCGAGGGCAGCAATACATATTACATAACTTAGTAAAAAATATAATTATAATAAAAAATAGTATTTGCTTTTAGTTAAAATTATGTATTATATATAAGTGTATCTTTGTTTTTGTTTCTCTTTAGAGGTGATTACAGATAAGGAAGACGGACATTAAACGTACATTTTATAGTGTAAGGTCGGGTTACCATAGCAACTAACTTGATTTTCAAGAAATCTGACATTGGAAGGAAGTAGTAACACAACGTTAACTTACACCTACAAAATATTTCAATAAAAACCTGGTACTAAAATGGAGCGGTAAACTACCTTTAGCTGTCGGCTCCATTTTTTACGGCTCAATGAAAGCAAGCTCTATGCTGCTAAGTAAGAGATTTCAAATTAGCAGGAGTGAAACTGGGCTCCAACTATCCAAGTATGCATGCATGCAAAACATATATGCCCTGGTTGTTCTCTTATATATCTTTTTTCTTATTAACAAGTTCCAATCAGTTCACTGTTATTTATTAAATGCTTGGGTCCAGCTGGGTGCAGAAGCCTTGGACTGTATCACTAAGCACTGCCCGCTGCAGCATCCCTTTACAGATTGCTTGAAAACATTGCTTCACATACTGCTGAAGGCACATAGGGCCCCACATACAAAGGGCAGTGCAGACAAGGAACCTGTCTGCAAGGCTTTGCATCAAATGGGCAGCAGACCCTGTACGCCTGCTGCCCAGATGTATAATTACACACTTGCTTGTGTAATGCCGCCCCCCTTCTCTCTTGCGAGGGGAGGGCCTGTCAATCACTCTGAGCAAGCGTGTTCATGGTGATTTCAATATGCCAACATAGAGGTAAGGGAGATTGTAAAAAGCAGTGGTCTAGTGAACATTGCTTCTTGCACAGCGGGAAGCAGGATTGCATGTACAAGCCTGTCCCACAAGGGCTCAAAAACCGGTTACTCTGCTTAGTACATTGAGGTCATAGTTCTCAAAATGTCCACAATCCTAATCCTTCATCAGTATATCCTAATGCAAATGGGCCATATTTCAACAGATCAACATTAACAGGCCCATTTATCAAGCTCCGTACGGCCGTGAGTCTTCAGACTCGCCAGAAACATAAGTTATGAAGCAGCGGTCTAAAGACCGCTGCTTCATAACCCTGTCCGCCTGCTCTGAGCAGGCGGACAGGAATCGCCAGAAATCAACCCGATCGAGTATGATCGGGTTGATTGACACCCCCCTGCTGGCGGCCGATTGGCCGCGAGTCAGCAGGGGGCGGCGTTGCACCAGCAGCTCTTGTGAGCTGCTGGTGCAATGTTAAATGCGGAGAGCGTATTGCTCTCCGCATTTAGTGAGGTCTTGCGGACCTGATCCGCAGTGTCGGATCAGGTCCGCAAGCCCTTTGATAAATGGGCCCCTAATAGTCAATTTAATATTAGACGTAAATTGGATATTTTTTAATTGAGTTCTCTGGATCATGAGAGTTTCATTTTGATCTCAATGTCCTTCAAGTATCATGTTTTTTTGCATATCTTTTACTGGATAGATATACTGGGATATCCTGTTTAATGATGGATACCAAACAACCCTCAACTTTCATATGGACACTGGGGAAAATGTTGACTTTTCTGTCCTTTATAAACCAGAAGAGTAGGGCAAGTTATATTAAAGAAGAAATAATACAGTTCTGCATCTGTAGAAAACTGAAGTTCTTTTTATTCATGTATTCCTTCCAAAACTGCTTTATAAAGCAATAAATAAAATGTTCTTGCATAAATGTAAGCATTCAACTCTGGAGACAAACACATCTCCATTATTGACCCAGCTGGATAAGTAGTCATTACTTGACCATAGTAATAATGGATATAATGTTTTTTGAAAGTTAAATTATAGTCCTGGACTAATTTGATTTTAATTGCTTTTTTATCTTAATGTTAACATTTATTTTAATATTAGCAGCTGTTTTGATCCAATTTATGGTTATCTCTAAACCACTAATGTTCAGAACTTTAATAAAAAAACTTGGTTTATATCTTATCCCTGGTTAATAAGATATCATGTCAGAACTGTAAATTAAGACAATGAAAAAGATTAATTACACATTTATGCTTGGGTTAGTTAAATACATCTTTTTTCGTAAGTCTACATACCTCTCACGAAGTAAGATGAATTGAGGTGGACGCAAGCAATGCTTACTGAGGTTAATCAGTCGGCGCATTTGACGCTGTGATCTGTTCAGGAGCTGTTTGAAGCTGGCTCGTAATTGCTCATAACGTCGTACAAGTTGGGGATCTGCATTCCAGAGCTTTGATATAGCTGTGGCGTTCAGAAATCGGTCTGTAGGGAGGTTTTTCAAAAACAAACGGAACTCCACTGCAAAAAAACAATAAAGGTATAGAGTGGGTACAGGAGTTACAATTCTTTATCTGAGTCCCTATTCACAAGCAACCTAGCTTTTCCCATGGGCATCACTAAAATATACACAGGCATAATATAATATAAGTTGTGTGGGAAGTAGAATACAGCCGCAACAAGTGAAGCTGTAAGCTTTCTGGTACAGGGTTGCGCAAAATCACAGATTGATATATAACCAATGCTTAAAGGGACACTGTACCCAAATTTTTTCTTTTGTGATTCAGATAGAGCATGCAATTTGAAGCAACTTTCTAATGTACTCCTATTATCAAATTTTCTTCATTCTCTTGGTATGTTTATTTGAAAAGCAAGAATTTAAGTTAGATGCCGGCCCATTTTTGGTGAACAACCTGGGTTGTCCTTGCTTGATTGGGCAGCACCAATAAACAATTGCTGTCCATGGTTCTGAACCACAAATTTGCTGGCTCCTCAGCTTAGATGCCTTCTTTTTCAAATAAAGATATCAAGAGAACGAAGAAAAATTGATAATAGAAGTAAATTAGAAAGTTGCTTAAAATTGCATGCTCTATCTGAATCACAAAAGAAAAAATGTGGGTACAGTGTCCCTTTAAGCTGTGTAAACAAGGATGTCCTATATAAATAATATACAAAATATTCTGATTATTTTGAGGAAAAATGTGCTATGGATAAAGTTTTCAGTGAGCGGGAGAACCCTTTCCTGGTAATCCCTGAAATGAAATGCTATAAGGAAGGTACTGAAAATAAATCCAGTGCCTAAAGAACAACCCTCCTCAAAAAATAATAAATATATTCAAATATGATAGGTAGATGAATGAACATACAATAATTCACTAATATAAATGACCTGGTGGTCACATCCATAACACATTACAATTTACAATGGATATTCAGCAAAAAATATATATATATAAAAATATAATAAAATAAAAAAATAAAAAGGGGATACAGAAAAATAATAATGATACAAGTGAGTCCCAGAGAAGAAACTTTGAAGTACGTATCCTATTGAGGCTTGTATGTAGTAAATATCCTATTGCAGCTTATATACTGTACTTACTGGGCTCTACCCCAATCATATGAGGTAAGTATTAGGTGAAATCAAGTTGATAATTGCGTCAGGGCTGTATGATCCGATAGTGAAGGAGATTTCAGCTCCACGATCCCTGCAGACGTCTCTTGTCTGCTTCTGTTGAGGTGGCACGTCACCTATTCATGCAGAATCTTCATAAATAGGAGCTTTTCTCCGTGGATCATTAATCATATGTTTAAAAGAAGAGATGACAGAACATAGCGTAATCCCGTTTTTATTAGTAAAAATAAAAGTATATAAGTATCCAAAAACACACTTACATGAATAAACCTCAATGTGAATGAGGTAACTTTGAAGCATAAAACAAGGCAAAGGTCAGTAGCAGATGACAATGTATGAAATTCACTAGTTTCAACTCTGCTCTCAATGCTGCTGATCCGTTATAATCAAAGTGCTGCACCGGCCGGTTGCAACTTTGTTCTAAAATATTGTTCTTGGAAACGTTCCAAAAATTGAGATTCTAATCCGACAGAAAGATGGGAGCTGAGTGCTTCAGCTCCTGTAACCTTACGCGTTTTGAAGGATATGCTTGATAAGCGCCTTCTTCGTCAGAAGTATAGAGATACATCTGCAGGGATCGTGGAGCTGAAATCTCCTTCACTATCGGATCATACAGCCCTGACGCAATTATCGACTCGATTTTGCCTAATACTTACCTCCTATGATTGGGGTAGAGCCCAGTAAGTACAATATATAAGCTGCAATAGGATATTTACTACATACAAGCCTCAATAGGATACGTACTTCAAAGTTTCTTCTCTGGGACTCACTTGTATCATTATTATTATTATTTTTCTGTATCCCCATATTATTATTTTTTTTTTTTTAATTATATTTTTATATATATATTTTTATTTTGCTGAATATCCATTGTAAATTGTAATGTGTTATGGATGTGACCACCACTAGAGGTAATTTATATTAGTGAATTATTGTACGTTCATTCATCTACCTATCATATTTGAATATATTTATTATTTTTGAGGAGGGTTGTTCTTTAGGTGCTGGATTTATTTTCAGTACCTTCCTTATATAATCTAATATAAATCTATATATGCGATTGATACACTTAGAAGCTTAGAAAAGTGCCTTAGATCTATCATTTATGACAGAAATCATACATGTAATTTAGTTGATACTGTTTTATATAAAATGGCTGGTATCTCAAACTATGTGCTACAGTTTTTATACTCTGACATTCTTATTGATCTATTGCACTTACTATACTTCTTTATTTGTAACGTACATCAGGGTTTGCTACTTAGGACAAACACGGTCGAGTTAGCGTACATGACAAATTGTACACGGTCCTGAAATATTAAATATAAAATATTAAAGCATATTAATAAAAACTATTAAAAATTATTATACATACTGTAATATATATATATATATATATATATATATATATATATATATATATATGATATGGATTATTTAGAATATTGTAGAGTATGTATAATAATTTTTATGAATATTTTTTATTTTATATTTAATATTTCAATAATTTGCATTGAAGTTGGCAATTCTTCACGTGTGTTAACCCGACCGTGTAAGTCCTAAGTCGTGAACCCCGATGCACATTACTTTATATTCCTATGTTTTTCGCATAGATATTTTTTACTATATATATATATATATATATATATATATATATATATATATATACATGTTGATTGGAGTAGCCGCGTTAAGTCCAGAGATTTAGATATCAAAATAACAAGAGTATTGCATTGAGCAATGAAACTTTTTTTTTATTTGACTAACTATACATTTATCTATGTCCTGTATGTTAACAACATTAGAATATGATATTTTCATTACTGCTGTTAGCGAGCAAGTATGGGTGTTAGGTTTTTCCAATTTGTGCTCTCCATTGACTTTTATAGGGAGAATACGTTAACACGATTGCGATATTTGGATATCTCTCATCGGGATTCGCTTACATGCAAACCTTTTACTTTCAACTTGTAATATGAGTGCAACCAGACTTGTGCAAAACGCTTCTGAGTAGTGAAGTTAACGTGCGAGCGGTAGCTCAAAATAACGCTCCACTCCTACTCTAGCCCTAAGTGAGTTTAAGAGACACTGTACGTACTACATATATTGAATACCATTTTTGCATACAAAACATGCAAAATCTGATTAAATTTAAACTGAAACAAATACAGATTTATCAGTTGTGTTCGTTCTACTAATGTTGTTTGGTTGATAGGAAAAGCTTTTATGTTATATTTATTTAGGCAATAAAAATGTAGCTTTCCCAAATTAATTTTCTTAAATGGCTTTGTACTGAGTAAATCCATCTGATATTCTGAAATGAAGCCCCTTACCAATAGTATTTCAATCAAGAAAACAATTTTCCTACCAGGTTGATTTTCATTTTAAATATCTGATTCAAGGTAATTTTAACTCTTTAATACCTGTTTTGACCATTTTTAGGGGGCTGTCAATATTTTACGTGCTCAGCTTACATTTGAAAAAGAACTACTCCGAAGTTTCATTAAAATTTTACAATATTGAATCTATTACATTTTTTAGCTAAGAAAAATCTTCCCAAATATAGAATGCACATCTGATTGCAATTAAGTATTTGGATGTTGTAAAAAAATGTAATTAAATTAACTCAAAATGATTCTGTAATTACCACGCACACAGGACAGTCTTTAGAAATAATGAATTCTGTGATAAACGTCTCCTTTCTCGTTGTCACCTTATTTTTTTTGCTTTTATGTTAGTTTGTGAAAATAACTGTTGCCTATTTTTTTAATTTTTTTTAGTTGTTTGCTGAATTCAAGTGTAGGGAGTTCAATGTTCCAGAATAATCTCAAACACACGTTGGGTGTGATAACTAATTGAAACACAAGCAATAATTTAAAAACAAGTGCTATTACACACAAAAAGAAAACAACAATTTTCATAAGAGTTGTGATTTCAAGATAAACTCTAAAATATAGAATACATATAAATGCAATTAAACTATCCTTTGTAAAATTTAACATGACATAATTATCAATGCAATGTTAGCTAATGACTTATTGAACATACAATATAAAATAAATTGATGCTGGTAAAATATCATATCATAATTAGACTATAATATTATATTCAGTCTAGATAACCCTGCAATGTGGGCTTAAATAGAAATTGAGTTGACATTTTGACAATGCATGTACTGTATGTGACAGAAGTATTAAGTAGTTGTTAAAGGGGAAGTCTTAGTCAAAATTAAACTTTCATGATTCAGATAGGGATTGTAATTTTAAACAACTTTCCAATTTACCTTTATCATCAAATTTTCTTTGTTTCTTGGTATTCTTAGTTGAAAGCTAAACCTAGGTAGGTTCATATGCTAATTTCTAAGCCTTTGAAGGCCGCCTTTTTTCTGAATGCATTTGACAGTTTTTCCACATCTAGACAGTGCTAGTTCATGTGTGCCATATAGAGGACATTGTGCTCACGCCCGTGGAGTTACCTAGGAATCAGTATGTATTGGCTTAAATGCATGTGTGTCAAAAGAACTAAAATAAGGGGGCAATCTCCAGAGGCTTAGATACAAGGTAATCATAGAGGTAAAAAGTATATTGATATAACTGTGTAGGTTATGTAACACTGGGGAATGGGTAATAAAGGAAGTATCTATCTTTTTTAATTATTATTATAGGTTATTTGTAGAGCGCCAACAGATTCTGCAGTGCTACAAACATAGGTGGTATACAAGAAAACATTTATAGCGATCAAATGGGTAGAGGGCCCTGCCAAGAGTCACACTGTTGTAGTCAGCTCTTAAGAAGGTGAACTACAAACAGCTTGGCTCTTAGGCTTCCATGCTAAGGGGGTTCAAAGGGATAACAATGGAGGAGAGGAACTGGTACAAAGAAATGTTAGTGTAGGTTGTATGCATCCTTGAACAGTAGAGTCTTTAGGAAGCGCTTGAAGCTTTCAAAACTAGGGGAGAGTCTTGTGGAGTGAGGCAGAGAGTTCAACAAGATGGGAGCTAGTCTGGAGTTGTCCTGTAAACGGGAATGTGAGGAGGTAACAAGAGAGGAGAGTAGGAGGTCATGAGCAGAGCGAAGGGGACGGGAGGGAGAGTATCTGGAGACAAGGTCTGAGATATAGGGGGGAGCAGTGCAGTTGAGGGCCTTGTATGTCAGAGTCAGAATTTTGTGTTTAATCCTGGAGGCAAGAGGAAGCCAGTGAAGGGATTGGCAGAGAGGTGCAGTAGATGAAAAGCGACCTGTAAGGAAGATGAGTCTGGCAGAGACATTCATTATGAATTGTAAAGAAGCTAGATGGCAGCTAGGAAGACCAAAGAGGATAGAATTGCTGTAGTCGAGGCGGAAAAGGAGGAGGGAGTGGATTAAGATCTTAGTTGTGTCTTGTGTAAGGAAGTGTCTAATTTTAGAGATGTTTTTAAGGGGGAAACGGTAGGATTTAGCCAAGGACTGAATGTGAGGAGTGAAAGAAAGATCTGAGTCAAATGTGACCCCAAGGCATCAGGCATGCAGGGTATGGGTAATGATTGAGTTGTCAAAAGTTATAGAGAGATTGGGGGTGGAGATTTTGGAGGAAAGGGGGAAAATATGAAGCTCAGTTTTGGAGAGATTTAGCTTACGGTAGTGAGAGGACATCCAGGAAGAGATGTGAGAAAGACAGTTAGTGACACGGGTTAGCAAGGAAGGAGATAGGCCTGGTGCAGAGAAGTAGATAAAACTTCTGGAGCAGAGTGTCCCTTTAATAACAGTAACATAGTACTTGGTGATTTTCAAATATAAGTTTAATACTTAGTTTAATAGTGCTTAGACTGGTACAACCAATCGCAAGTTGTATTGCCCATCACATTGAAGAAAGTCAAATATACGTCTAGTGATTCTGAGAGACACAGGATGCTCATACAATAGCAGATGAAGAAGCTAAGGCAGTCTGTGGTGGTGTTATGATTTGTGATTGACTGTACTGCCTGCCTTATCACAATATTAAAAAGTAAATGATTGGGAGTAATGTTGTAAGTAAGCACTCATGGGGGTATAAAAATGAAGCGCTTTGTAATGTGTTACTGTTACAGTTCTATCTCTCTCCCATAAAGTTAAAATTTCTATGTTATTGGGAGCGGGAGTGATACCCCATTTGCTTTCCAACAAAAAAGATAAAGGTACAACAAGTGTTCCATCCATTTACATTTCACTAGCTAAACATTTATATTGAATCAAGGTTACGACAGATATCTACTGAAGTTCTTGAAAGACAATTATCTGTTTCATAAAGAAGCCTTTTCTCTGGGCAAAAGATGAATTATAATAATTGACAGAATATCAGTACATGTGTTACCAGGAGGGTTATAGTAGATATTTCCTGTAAAATATATAAATGCAATTATAGCTGCACAAAAGAACAGCTATAGTTCAAGTTTACTAGGACATTCAATGTTAAAAGCCTTTTTTTACATACCTTCTGAATGGATGAACAAATGTGATTGATATTTTGCATTTGATCTCAAAATAGAAATTACCACCAACGCTTAAAATATTAAGGGCTGGATTACAAGTGGAGTGCTAATTTAGTGCGCACCCGCAAACGGGCAATAAATAACCAGCCATTACAAGTGGCTGGTTACTGCTACCGTGAACTTGCGTTAGCAATTAGTGCTCAGAAAATTAACCAGAGATCAGATCTCTGGTTAATTTTCTAAAAGTGCCCCAAATGCCCCCCCAAATAAATAGTCTTTTAGGTTTGTATGGGAAAAAATACATTTTTTTTTCATAAAAACTAAAAGACCCTTTAACTAAAAACTACTGCACTAGACAGTTTTTTAGGGGTTAAAAGTGGGTGGTTTGTGGGGTCTTAGAAAAATACGGGCACTGAAAAGTGCCTTTATATTGCTATGGGAACTGTATATACTGCTTACATACATATATATTATTGTGTTTAATATGTGTATATACACCATATTATACACATAAAATATTAAGTATTATAATCATATAGATAGATATATATTTATATTTGTTGGCCAGTGCTGCGCTACTTATCCCTTTCGCTTGCGCAAGTTCTCATGCCATGTCTCACTGCATGCGAATGAGACTTCCATTGGAGCCTATGGAAGCGCAATCTCGCATTGCATCTAACTCGTAATACCAGCGCTACATTTGTGAAAGCAATATTGGGTGTGTTCCACTTATCATCTGGCCCTAAATTATTAAGATGTGAACAAAGATTGATGTTCCCATATTGGAACATACTAACTTTTAGACTATGCTATAGCCAAAATACTGCACCAGTCTTCATGAAACATAGCAGGGATATGGATCTTCTGGTTTACAGTATTTTAGTTGTTTCAAAACAGTTTGAATTGCACCCGTAACCATCATATTGCATCTTGAGTTTTTTTGTATTGATTTTAAAGTTATTCTTATTTATATGAATCTCACTTTAAATTAGAATGCATGCTTGAATTTGGAAAAAACAAGTAACAAGAAACTGGGGTAATGCAGGTTTTTCATGAAGGATCTCATTTGGATTTTTATAGTCTATTACGGGGGACAAAATACATATGAGCAAAGAGAAAGTAAAAGCTGTATCATTCATTTAATATGGGTGATCACTATATCAACCCAGAGTTGGTCAATTAACTATAGGGGTATATTTATTAAAGTGTGGATGGACTTAATACGAAGTAGCGATCATGTCTGCCGCACATCGATAAATGCTGACAGCATATGCTGTCGGTATTTACCATTGCACCAGCACTTCTTGTTGAACTGCTGGTGCAATTTCGCCCCTGCAGATTGGGTGTCCATCAACCCAGATCGTATTTCGATCGGGCTGATTTCTGTCCGCTGCCTCAGAGCAGGCAGACAGGTTATGGAGCAGCGGTCTTTAGACACGGCACATCAAGCTTGCCCACGGAGCTTGATAAATTGACCCCAATATATTATTTCATAACATCTTAATTAAGATCTTTAAAACATCAAACACTGTGCACATTGCAATCATGAAAGAATACTTAGATGATCATACTGTACTTTTTTATTGTGTTTATTAGTATGTGAACTGAGTATTTTAAATAATACACTTTCATATTAAAAAAAGCAACCAAGAAATGTAATATGGTTTAAACAGATTCCGGGTGTTAAATTTAAAAAAGTCAAAAAACATCTTCAACTGTTGTTCTCTAGTTAATTGGAATAGAAGTGCTGGGGTTTTTTAAACCATTTAGAATGTAGTTGAATTAGAAAATCACTCAAAACATCATTCACAGTACTCAGCAAGGGAATTCTGATTGAAATAGACACTTGTATTTAGTTAAAATAGTGTGGAAATAAACAATTCTATATTTCTGCAGGCACATAAGTTTTTTAAAAAGAGGATCATCTTCACTTTTGATTTAATTTGTTTTAACCAATAATTAATATACAACCTACAATGTCTTTGGAATATATTGTGATCTGGGTAGGTAATTCTGATTCATGTAGTCAGGAATGTACCATTAATGTTACAGGTATAGCTTATACATACTTCCAGAAAGACAGATAATCAACCAAATACTCAATATTAATATTATGTGGCACCTACAACAGGAATTATTTACAGTAAAGATATAAAGTTGTTGTTTTTTTTGTGTGTGTTAGCAAAAATCTTGCTTTAAAAGAGCAGATGCAGATATTTTAGAACTGTCCCTCTTAAATAGGGACAGATGGGAGGTCTGGAATTCACAAATATAAACAAAGGGTTAAAACATATTATTGTGCTCAAATTAGGCACAAACCAATATATAAGGAAGATCATTTGTAAAAAGTATTTGTTTCTCCTATGTCTCATTAAAAAATACTTTATGCTCTTGATGTCCTTTGTTGAAAAGCGTACTTATGTTGGCTACACTTCTGGGACCTAGCTGAAAACATTTTGTGAGCCAAATGCAATGGCATTTATGTGTAACCACCATTCACCAACTCACAGTAGTGCACTGCTGGGCCTGAGACTACCTAGGTATAACATAATAAACCAATTAATTGAATATTAATTGAATAAATATATATATATATATACAGTATATATATATATATATATATATATATATATGTTTTTGAATTTAGTTTAATAGAACAAGTGTGACGTTTCGGGGACACACTCCCCTTCCTCAGTGTCCCCCTGAAACATCCTTTGTATAACGTTATATCCTTTGTATTTAACCACTGGCACTAGGGATGGGCGAATGTTTTGCAACATTCGAAAAATGAAATTAATTTTAACACATTTGTTCGTTCGAATCGAATTTCGAATGTTTACATAATATTCTACCATTCGATTTTTGAAAGTTCGGTTTCGAATTTTGAATTTATATATTGGTAATAGTATTTCTAATGCTTTCTTTAAATGTAATATTCGAATTATGCAATATTCGAATTCTAAAAATTCGAATTTATATATTTGTAATAGTATTTCTATAATGCTTTATTTAAATGTAATATTCGAATTCGAAAAATTCGTATTTATATGTTTGTAATAGTATTTCTAATGCTTTCTTTAAATGCAATATTCGAATTATGCAATATTCGAACGAAATAGAAACATTCAAATTAATATATTTGTATCTATTATGTATCAATTTACTAGATTCCCTACCACATGAACTATTGAACTTCTGAATAGTATTTGTTAAATAGAATGTTAAATTCGAAATTTCGAATGTGGATATTCAATCTAATTCTAAACATTCGAATTCGAAAGTGACGTTCGAAAACTGTAAATAGCATTCGATTACAGAATTTTTAAGAATATTCGTTCGTATCAACATTCGGATTTGTAATTTACACATTTGCTGATCCCTAATTGGCAGCCTGGCGGCTGATTGTAAGGTGAGAGTGCTCTCTTCTGCACTCTATATATATATATATATATATATATATATATATATATATATATATATATACACACACAGGCCTGCCCTTTGGGCATAGCAAGAGGGGTACCCGCCCCAGGCTGTGCACTTAAGGAAGCACCACATTGCCATCAGAGTTTGTTTGTTTTTTTAAATAATAATTGTCATTTTTCATCTTTTTTCTATTCAGTGACATGGGTTTAATTTGTATTCTTAAATAGATTTTGCATAATTTTGCTACCTATTTGGAAGTAATTCCTGAGTGTAGATATACACAGGAAAACTATATTTTTTCATGTACCATTTGAACGTTCATCTTATTACTTTATTAACTACATTTTTGCTTATAGGGAATATGAACAAAATGTGTTGTTTTTTCTTATTATAAAATATAATGTTAAGAAATTCAGTACTCTTATCAAAAGTAAACCCTTTTCATAAATGCCCTTACTCCTTTGTGTATTGCAGTACCAATTATATGTAGGAATTCGTCATTTTATGGAAACACATTTGCAAAGAAAGCAGAATGATTTTCTCTACTTGGTAAATATAAAACTACTATTACTCTGTTAACAAGGCCAAAATACTCCACAGACATAATTTAATGCAATAAAAGAATATGTTTGTTTTTTTGGTTTTATTTTATAGTGTACACCTTGACCAATAAAACATTTCTATAATAGGTCTTTATCTGTAAAACCTTCATCCAAGAATTGGCTTTAAAAAATTGATATTGTTATTGTATTGTTTACAGAAAATGTATTTCATGTAAATTCTTAACATATTGTTCTTTAAATGTTTTTTTCAGATCATATTAACAGGGGTTAAAGGGAAAGTCAACACCAAAATTGTTATTGTTTAAAAAGTTAGATAACGCCTTTCTACTCATTCCCCAGCTATGCACAACTAACATTGATATTTTAATATACTTTATAACAGTGATTTTCAACCTTTTTTTTGCCGTGGCACACTTTTTTACATTAAAAAATCCTGCGGCACACCACCGTCCCAAAATTTTACAAAATCACACATTGTAGCCTAAAACAGTATATATATATATATATAAATATACACACACACTGTACTGTGTGCTGTCTTGCCATGCCTCCTACAAACTATACATGACATATTGACATTCATTCACAAACAATCATAATGAATGTCTGTGAATGAATGTCAATGTCATGGTTGTAAATTATGCCTGATGAGCCTGTCACACACCACCCAAATATTTCAAAATTTGAAAGAGGGACACCCCCGGACTGTTGTCAGTCTGCCGCGGCACACCTGAGGATCTCTCACGGCACACTGGTTGAAAAACACTGCTTTAAAGCATTTAAACCTCTAAATGTCTGACTGTTTATATGCCACTGCAGACAGCCTTTTTATCACATGCTTTTTTATTAGCGTTTTACAACAAGAAACTGCTAATTAATGTGAACCATATAGATGCATTGTGCTCTCTCCCGTGGACGTTGTGCATAAACACAGCACTTATTGGCTAAAATGCAAGTAATTAGATAACAAATAAACGTCATATGATAAGGGGGCTGTCAGAAGAGGCTTAGGGGCATATTTATCAAGCTCCGTATGGAGCTTGATGCCCTTTGTTTCCGGTGAGCCTTCAGGCTTGCCGGAAACTGAAGTTATAAGCAGCGATCTAACGACCGCTGCTCCATAACTTGTCTGCCTGCTCTGAGGCGGCGGACAGAAATCAACCCGATCAGCCCCGAATAACGATCAGGTTGACTGACACCCCCTGTTAGCAGGCCGCAAATCTGCAGGGGGCGGCATTGCACCAGCAGTTCACAAGAAATGATGGTGCAATAATAAATGCTGACAGCGTATGCTGTCGGCATTTATTGATATATGTCGGACATGATACGCTACTTTGTATCATGTCCTCTTGCACATTGTTTAATATGCCCCTTAGATACAAGGTAATCACAGAGGTAAAAAGTATATTAATATAACCATGTTGGTTATGCAAAACTGGGGAATGGGTAATAAAGGGATTATCTATCTACCAATTTTGGAGTTGACTTTTACTTTAATAAAAAGTGGTAAATAAGATCGCTCCTGAGTATATTTGATACAATTATGTTTATGTTTATTGAATTCTGAGTCTAGAATAGACGACAATTTTCATTTATCATTCGCTGCCCATATTTATTATTGCACAATCAGATGCATTCCTGAACTATTAGTTAAGAGCAGCATTTGACAATCACCCCAGTCAGATCAATTCAGTGTGATTTTAATCTGCCACCTCTAGGGTAGCAGAGAGGGTTTGGAACACAACGGTCTTGATGGGGCATTCACAGTTTGCTAAATCTGCCCCATAGTAGTAGGCAGGAAGAAAAGTAAATATATGAATATGAATTCCACTGGCTCATGATATCAGATACAATACCAAATAAGTACCTGTTTTCTTAATCCTAACCTTTTTTGCATTTTCATTTATGCAGTTACACAGTTTAAAAGTTACATAACAAATTTAAACTCTAAGATGGCTGTGCCCAGTGTGATGATGCTGAGCTTCACTGATAATTGTAAGGGATTAAAATAAGAGAACAACTTTGAAGACAGCTTCAGGCGTAGAAGGAAATACAATGGCATGGTGAATAGAAAACATTCTACTAAATTTGTATTCAGCAGTTTAATGTCACTTTAAAAAGTTTTAATCAATAGAAATACTTGACCAGCAGCTTAAAGGTGGAAGCTTGGAAAAAGTCCATAAGTGTGCATAAAGGGTAGAAGTGTATCTGGGGTGTGTGTAGGAGTGGGTGAGTATCTTGTTGACGTGCATAAGGATAGGAGGATCGCCTGCATGTGTGTGAGGGAGAGAACCTGGGGGTTTGCATAAGCGTGGAGTTCAGGGATGTATTTTTGGTCGTAGGCAAACAAGGCAACTTGCCTAGGGTGGCAGATTGGGGGGCAGCACTTTTTGAGTTATATTATTAAAATGTTACATATTTACAAATGTTTGTATGCTTGCTATTTTTAAATAAAATTGCTAGCAAATGTTAAGCCTTGATTTAATGCACTACAATATTTACTTACTTAATTCATACACACAATTTTGACAAGGGGCACTATACAGGCAAGCTCCTCTTATTTCCAATTTAATTTTGAAAGGTATATATTACGCTGGTTGGTGCTAGCATTGTTTTTAATCAACAGAAAGAAATACTTGGGTAGCACTCTATGCCCAGACTATGTAGAGGCAGGAAAATATGTAATGTAAAAGATGGGTAAACAACCATAAAGAATTAAAAATCCCTATCAGAAACAACTGTGCTAATATTTCAGTAGTGTCTCATTGATTTGTACTATACGGCCTTCTGTTTGTGTAATATTTCTGAGACACTATAGTTTTATTAATTCAGAGTAACCGTTATATTGGCTTTTTAGCTACGAGCAATTTTTATAATGGTTGCTTGTGATGGTATTAGTAATTTGAAAGTTAATGTTTCAATACCACTGGTAGGGTATGTTCATATTGATAGCATCCTTGTAATCCCTTGCCACCAGGTAAATGTTTGTGACCTGTATTAAAGTTCATATCATGGCAGACATATTCCAGCTGTGTTAGAAGTGTTCTGTAGGTGGGTTTAAGGGGTTATCTCTAATCTAAAATTGAGTTGTCTTTGAAATTGTGATTCTGGGTTTTGTGTTTTTATGATATTAATAAATTCCCCCAGATTAGACTCACTGATTTTGATTTGTATTTGATTCAATCTTAACCTTGTTATTCCCAGATTGGATACATATATATCACTAAGTGTATTGCCCTTGAATCTACAGCTACTAATGTTAAATGTCATTTCGGCACTTCTATTTATTTGTATAAATTAGGATGTTAATTTTGTGTGGAGAATATATTATATTGCTCCTAGACCCTGTTTTAACTATGTTGCTGGCTTGAATTCTGAAAATTATCTGTTACTTGTGAATCATAAGCCACTTATATAAGTACTCATTCAGTGTGCAAACAGTAGTCAAATTGCTTGTTCAGTTGTACATAATTGTATATTTGCTGTGAGACCATATTGACTTATCCAACGATCCTTATAACACTTCTTATTTAATTGTATGGATTATGTAGTAATTGCATATAGTATTTTTATGGCTTCTCTATCCCCACCCCATGACCCCCATATATTGGTGGGTGTTCACCCAACAATCCTTATAACACTTCTATTTGATTATATAGATTTTAGATTGTAAATTACATATGTTATTTTTATATATATATATATATATATATATATATATATATATATATTATATATATATATATATTATATAGCTTCTCTGTCACATGACAACAATCATATCTAGCAATAATGTTGTTCACAGTTTTTGAACTTGCCACATGTAACGTGGCTCCAATATCTAGGGCTCTCAGTCTGCTCAATATTGTTAACCTGTAGGGCAGATTCTGATGGTTTTCTATATAGTTTGTGAGTCCCCACCTAAACAAAAATATATCACTGGGTATATTATCTTTAGATTTTTCAAACAACTAATCGTTAAGCATCCTTTCAGTAACTTCTATTTGTTTATAATAAATTGTAACGTTAGTTACGTGTGATGTTTCTTATATACAGCTCATCTGCCACATTATTAAATCGTATCTTGCAACATGTGTTGCTTTCAATCTGATACAGGTCACCATACAAACTAGCTCTCGTATCTGAGGCTTTCAGCACTGCCCCAATATTGTTAGCTTGTAGCGCTTTATATTAGGTAATTCTTCTATATTGCGGTAACTCTATTATATTTAACACAATTGTTCTGATTATTAAAATAACCAAACAATGGGACCCCATCGTCCCACAATAACTCCCCTCCTATATTCTCACCACACGTAATTAACATCTCCTAATTTTATACAAGTAAATAGAAGGGCTGAAAGGACATTTAAGGTTAATTAGCTGTAGATTCAAGGGCAATGCACTTATAGTAATATATATGTATCCATCTGGGAATAACAAAGTTAAGATTGAATCAAATACAAATGAAGATCAGTAAGTCCTATCTGGGGAATTTATTAATATCATTAAAACACAAAACCCAGAATCACAATTTCAAAGACAATCAATTTTAAGATTAGAGATAACCCCTGAAAACCACCTACAGAACACTTCTAACACAGCTGGAATGTGTCTGCCATGATACGAACTTTAATACAGGTCACAAACATTTACCTGGTGGCAAGGGGCTACAAGAATACTATCAATATGAACATAACCCTACCAGTGGTATTGAAACATTAACTTTTAAATTACAGGTAGCCCTCAGTTTACGCTGGGGTTTAGGTTCCAGAACGAATGGTTGTAAATCGAAACCGTTGTAAATTGAAACCCAGTTTATAATGTAAGTCAAAGGGAAGTGAGGTAGATAGGTTCCAGGCCCCTCTCAAAATTGTCATAAGTAACACCTAATACATTATTTTTAAAGCTTTGAAATGAAGACTTTAAATGCTTAAACAGCATTATAAACCTAATAAAAATAATCACACAACACAGAATATATAATTAAACTAAGTTAATATGAACAAAAACATTTGCTAAACAGCATTATAAAACCTAATAAAATAATACCACAACACAGACTTCACTTGAATTTTTCTGCAAAACAGTTCTTTCTATGCATTCCAATCTGGACTGATTTTTAGACAGGAAGATCTTGTTCCTTTGAAATCTGCTCAATAGCTCAGTCTGGTTAAACTGATTTATTTCACTTGCTTGGCTTTGCCGCAACACAAGCGGACAGCTCCCCCTACTGGCTATTTTAAGAAATGCACTGCTTCTCAATACTTTTCAATAGCAGTCACATGACTGGAAAAAAGGTTGTTATTCTGAAACGGTGTAAATTGAACCGTTGTAAACCGAGGCCACCTGTACTAACCCCATGACGAGCAACCCTTATAAAAATTGCTCGTAGCTGAAAGCCAATATATTGGTAACTCTGAATTAATAAACTATAGTGTCTCAGAAATATTACACAAACAGAAGAAGGCCGGTATAGTAAAAAATCAAAGAGATCCTACTGAAATTTTAGCACAGTTGTTTCTTAATAGGGATTTTAATTCTTTATGTTCTTTACCCATCTTTTAAATGTAACAATAAAAGTTATATGTTAACACTGTTCCAAAAGTTCTTGAATATTTACTTACTATTGGGAGCTTTTATAAGAGTATTTACTTGGTAGAGAAGAACATAATTAATGTTTTATTATACAAGCATATACATTATATATATATATATATACACATATATACATATTTAGCTTTTTTGTGGGGAATTTGTTATTTATATCATACACCCTGTGAAAACAAGTGTAATAAAGCGTTTTTGTTTGTACTTTGAATCATTGAAAACATCTATCTCGTAAAGCTTGCATGAAAATGGTGCCAAGTCTTGGGTACCCTGGTAACAGATATCTATGATTTTGCATTTGTATACAATAATTTATTTATGGTCTTCACAAACCTGAAAATAGTAAGAGCACAAAATAATTGATCCAATTTCAGTATCTAAATATACACAAAGCAAATTGTCAAAAGGCCACATCTGTATAGCAATTCCAGTTTACTATTAAAATATCTCATCAATGAAAGGAAAATATTCTTTAATGTTCAGTGTCAGCACATGAAGCAGAAGATGATTCCACAAAAGTAGGTCTGTATGAAAGCTATGCACATCATCATATGATAGGGCAAATCATTCAGGTGACAATAGGACTATAACTGCCCTAGAACAAAGTATATTCAAATGAAAAAGTAATTGGGGAGGAAATAAAACAGAGTTTCTCAAAAGTGTGGCTAAGTAGTGTAAAAATGTTAAAGCAATATAGTTATGTAACTGTATGGAAAGAGAAACAGTAGGCACTTTTACGTAACTGTTAAAGGTTACAACCAAACAATGAAGGAGCAGAGATCTGAAGACTCTTCTATTGAGTGTGGTTCAAGATAATTTGAGTATTAAAGGGGTATGAAACACAAAAAAAATACTTATCTTTCATGTAAATTGCAAGAGTCCATGAGCTAGTGACGTAAGGGATATACATTCCTACCAGGAGGGGCAAAGTTTCCCAAACCTCACAATGCCTACAAATAAACCCCCCTCACCCACACCCACAAATCAGTTTTACAAACTTTGCCTCCTATGGAGGTGGTGAAGTAAGTTTGTGCCTAGATTCTACGTTGATATGCGCTCGCAGCAGGTTGGAGCCCGGTTTTCCTCTCAGCGTGCAGTGAATGTCAGAGGATGTGAGGAGAGTATTGCCTATTTGAATGCAGTGATCTCCTTCTACGGGGTCTATTTCATAGGTTCTCTGTTATCGGTCGTAGAGATTCATCTCTTACCTCCCTTTTCAGATCGACGATATACTCTTATATATATACATTACCTCTGCTGATTTTCGTTTCAGTACTGGTTTGGCTTTCTACAAACATGTAGATGGAGTCCTGGGGGTAAGTAAGTTCTTATTTTCTGTGACACTCTAAGCTATGGTTGGGCACTTTTTTAATAAAGTTCTAAATATATGTATTCAAACATTTATTTGCCTTGACTCAGGATGTTCAACATTCCTTATTTTCAGACAGTCAGTTTCATATTTGGGATAATGCACTCTGAATCAATTATTTTTCTTACCTTAAAAATTTGACTTTTTTCCTGTGGGCTGTTAGGCTCGCGGGGGCTGAAATGCTTCATTTTATTGCATCATTTTTGGCGCGGATTTTTTTGGCGCAAAAAATCTTTCTGTTTCCGGCGTCATACGTGTCGCCGGAAAGTTACGTCATTTTTTGATGTTCTTTTGCGCCAAATAATGTCGGCGTATCCGGATGTGGCGTCATTTTGGCGCCAAAAGCATTTATGCGCCAAATAATGTGGCGGTCTTATTTGCGCTAAAAAAATATGGGCGTCGCCTTGTCTCCACATTATTTAAGTCTCATTTTTTCTTTGCTTCTGGTTGCTAGAAGCTTGTTCCTTGGCATTTTTTCCCATTCCTGAAACTGTCATTTCAAGGAATTTGATCAATTTTGCTTATATGTTGTTTTTTCTCTTACATATTGCAAGATGTCTCACGTTGCATCTGAGTCAGAAGATACTTCAGGAAAATCGTTGTCTGGTGCTGGAACTACCAAAGCTAAGTGTATCTGCTGTAAACTTTGGTAGCTGTTCTCCAGCTGTTGTTTGTAATTAATTGTCATGACAAACTTGTTAATGCAGATAATATTTCCTTTAGTAATGTACCATTACCTGTTGCAGTTCCATCAACATCTAATGTTCAGAATGTTCCTGATAACAAAAGAGATTTTTGTTTCTGAATCCATCTAAGAAGGCTATGTCTGTTATTCCTCCTTCTAGTAAACATAAAAAATCTTTTAAAACTTCTCTTTATACAGATGAATTTTAAATGAACATCATTCTAATTCTAATGACTCTTCTGGTTCAGAGGATTCTGTCTCAGAGGTTGATGCTGATAAATCTTCATATTTATTTAAAATGGAATTTATTCGTTCTTTACTTAAAGAAGTGCTAATTGCTTTAGAAATTGAGGATTCTGGTCCTCTTGATACTAAATCTAACGTTTAGATAAGGTCTTTAAATCTCCTGTGGTTATTCCAGAAGTTTTTCCTGTTCCTGGTGCTATTTCTGAAGTAATTTTCCAGAGAATGTAATAATTTGGGTAATTCATTTACTCCTCTAACGTTTTAAGCAATTATATCCTGTGCCGTCTGACAGATTAGAATTTTGGGACAAAATCCCTAAGTTGATGGGCTATTTCTACCCTTGCTAAACGTACTACTATTCCTACGTCAGATGGTACTATCGTTTAAAGATCCTTTAGATAGGAAAATTGAATCCATTTCTAAGAAAAGCTTATCTGTGTTCAGGTAATCTTCTTAGACCTGCTATATCATTGGCTGATGTTCTGCAGCTTCAACTTTTTGGTTGGAAACTTTAGCGCAACAAGTAACAGATCATGATTCTCATAATATTATTCTTCTTCTTCAACAAGCTAATAATTTTATCTGTGATGCCATTTTTGATGTTATCAGAGTTGATGTCAGGTTTATGTCTCTAGCTATTTTAGCTAGAAGAGCTTTATGGCTTAAAACTTGGAATGCTGATATGTCCTCTAAATCGACTCTACTTTCCATTTCTTTCCAGGGTAACAAATTATTTGGTTCTCAGTTGGATTCTATTATCTCAACTGTTACTGGTGGGAAAGGAACTTTTTTACCACAGGATAAAAATCTAAGGGTAAAAACAGGGCTAATAATCGTTTTCGTTCCTTTCGTTTCAACAAAGAACAAAAACCTGATCCTTCATACTTAGGAGCAGTTTCCAGTTTGGAAACCAATCTCCAGTCTGGAATAAATCCAAGCCTTCTAGAAAAGCAAAGCCAGCCTCTAAGTCCACATGAAGGTGCGGCCCTCATTCCAGCTCAGCTGGTAGGGGCAGGTTACGTTTTTTCAAAGAAATTTGGATCAATTTCTGTTCACAATCTTTGGATTCAGAACATTGTTTCAGAAGGGTCAGAAATGGTTTCAAGATAAGACCTCCTGCAAAGAGATTTTTTCTTTCCCGTGTCCAGTAAATCCAGTGAAAGCTCAAGCATTTCTGAAATGTGTTTCAGATCTAGAGTTAGCTGGAGTAATTATGCCAGTTTCCAGTTCTGGAACAGGGGCTGGGGTTTTATTCGAATTTCTTCATTGTACCAAAGAAGGAGAATTCCTTCAGACCAGTTCTGGATCTAAAAATATTGAATCGTTATGTAAGGATACCAACGTTCAAAATGGTAACTGTAAGGACTATCTTGCCTTTTGTTCAGCAAGGGCATTATATGTCCACAATAGATTTACAGGATGCATATCTGCATATTCCGATTCATCCAGATTCATTATCAGTTCCTGAGATCTCTTTTCTGGACAAGGCATTACCAGTTTGTGGCTCTGCCGTTTGGCCTAGCTACAGCTCCAAGAATTATTACAAAGGTTCTCGGTGCCCTTCTGTCTGTAATCAGAGAACAGGGTATTGTGGTATTTCCTTATTTGGACGATATCTTGGTACTTGCTCAGTCTTTACATTTAGCAGAATCTCATACGAATCGACTTGTGTTGTTTCTTCAAGATCATGGTTGGAGGATCAATTCACTAAAAAGTTCATTGATTCCTCAGACAAGGGTAAACCTTTCTGGGTTTCCAGATAGATTCTAGTGTCCATGACTCTGTCTTTGACAGACAAGAGACGTCTAAAATTGATTTCAGCTTGTCGAAACCTTCAGTCACAATCATTCCCTTCGGTAGCCTTATGCATGGGAAATTCTAGGTCTTATGACTGCTGCATCGGACGCGATCCCCTTTGCTCGTTTTCACATGCGACCTCTTCAGCTCTGTATGCTGAACCAATGGTGCAGGGATTACACAAAGATATCTCAATTAATATCTTTAAAACCGATTGTACCGACACTCTTCTACGTGGTGGACAGAACACCATCGTTTAATTCAGGGGGCTTCTTTTGTTCTTCCGACCTGGACTGTAATTTCAACAGATGCAAGTCTTACATGTTGGGGGAGCTGTGTGGGGTTCTCTGACGGCACAAGGAGTTTGGGAATCTCAGGAGGTGAGATTACCGATCAAATATTTTGGAACTCCGTGCAATTTTCAGAGCTCTTCAGTCTTGGCCTCTTCTGAAGAGAGAATCATTCATTTGTTTCTCAGACAGACAATGTCACAACTGTGGCATACATCAATCATCAGGAGGGACTCACAGTCCTTGGCTATGAAAGAAGTATCTCGAATTCTGGTTTGGGCGGAATCCAGCTCCTGTCTAATCTCTGTGGTTCATATCCCAGGTATAGACAATTGGGAAGTGGATTATCTCAGTCGCCAAACGTTGCATCCGGGCGAATGGTCTCTTCACCCAGAGGTATTTCTTCAGATTGTTCAAATGTGGGAGCTTCCAGAAATAGATCTGATGGCGTCTCATCTAAACAAGAAACTTCCCAGGTATCTGTCCAGATCCCGGATCCTCAGGCGGAAGCAGTGGATGCATTATCACTTCCTTGGAAGTATCATCCTGCCTATATCTTTCCGCCTCTAGTTCTTCTTCAAGATTAATCTCCAAGATTCTGAAGGAATGCTCGTTGTTTCTGCTGGTAGCTCCGGCATGGCCTCACAGGTTTTGGTATGCGGATCTTGTCCGGATGGCCTCTTGCCATCCGTGGACTCTTCGCTAAGACCAGACCTTCTGTCGCAAGGTCCTTTTTTCCATCAGGATCTCAAATCCTTAAATTTAAAGGTATGGAGATTGAACGCTTGATTCTTGGTCAAAGAGGTTTCTCTGGACTCTGTGATTAATACTATGTTACAGGCTCATAAATCTGTATCTAGAGAGATATATTATAGAGTCTGGACAACTATATTTCTTGGTGTCTTTCTCATCATTTTTCTTGGCATTCTTTTAGAATTCCGAGAATTTTACAGTTTCTTCAGGATGGTTTAGATAAGGTTTATCCGCTAGTTCTTTGAAAGGACAAATCTCTGCTCTTTCTGTTCTTTTCACAGACAAGATTGCTAATCTTCTGATATTCATTGTTTTTGTACAAGCTTTGGTTCGTATAAAACCTGTCATTAAGTCTATTTCTCCTCCTTGGAGTTTGAATTGGTTCTGGGGGCTCTTCAAGCTCCTCCTTTTGAACCCCATGCATTCATTGGACCATTAAATTACTTTCTTGGAAAGTTTTGTTCCTTTTGGCGATCTCTTCTGCCAGAAGAGTCTCTGAATTATCTTGCTCTTTCTTGTGAGTCTCCTTTACTGATTTTTCAATCAGGATAAGGCGGTGTTGCGAACTTCTTTTGAATTTTTACCTAAGGTTGTGAATTCCAACAACATTAGTAGAGAAATTGTGGTTCCCTCATTATTTCCTAATCCTAAGAATTCTAAGGAGAAATCGTTGCATTCTTTGGATGTTGTTAGAGCTTTGAAATATTATGTTGAAGCTACTAAGTCTTTCCGAAAGACTTCTATGTCTATTTGTATCTTTTCCGTTCTAGAAAAGGCCAGAGAAATCTCTGCCATTTCTTTGGCATCTTGGTTGAAATCTTTTAATTCATTCATGCCTATGTCGAGTCGGGTAAAACTCCGCCTCAAAGGATTACAGCTCATTCTACTAGGTCAGTTTCTACTCCTGGCGTTAGGAATGAAGCTTCGGTTGATCAGATTTGCAAAGTAGCAACTTGGTCCTCTTTGCATACTTTTACTAAATTCTACATTTTGATGTATTTTCTTCTTCTGAAGCAGTTTTTGGTAGAAAAGTACTTCAGGCAGCGGTTTCAGTTTGAATCTTCTGTTTATGTTTTTCATTAAACTTTATTTTGGATGTGGATTATTTTCAGCAGGAATTGGCTGTCTTTATTTTTATCCCTCCCTCTCTAGTGACTCTTGCGTGGAAAGATCCACATCTTGGGTAGTCATTATCACCATACGTCACTAGCTCATGGACTCTTGCTAATTACATGAAAGAAAACATAATTTATGTAAGAACTTACCTGATAAATTCATTTCTTTCATATTAGCAAGAGTCCATGAGGCCCGCCCTTTTTTGTGGTGGTTATGATTTTTTTGTATAATGCACAATTATTCCAATTCCTTATTTTATATGCTTTCGCACTTTTTTCTTATCACCCCACTTCTTGGCTATTCGTTAAACTGATTTGTGGGTGTGGTGAGGGGTGTATTTATAGGCATTTTGAGGTTTGGGAAACTTTGTCCCTCCTGGTAGGAATGTATATCCCATACGTCACTAGCTCATGGACTCTTGCTAATATGAAAGAAATGAATTTATCAGGTAAGTTCTTACATAAATTATGTTTTTGTCATTCAGACTGAGCATACAATTTAAAAAAAGTTTCCAATTTACTTACATTATCAAATTTACTCAGTTCCTTTGTTGAAGATATACCTGGGTATATGCCTGGAGCACTACATGCAGTGGCGTCACTAGGGGGGTGCGGGGGGTGTGGGCCACAGCTGGGTGACACCCTCCAGGGGGTGACACCAAAAAAAAATTTTTTTTTATTTTATTTTTTTTTACATTTTATTGAAATTCAAAGAAATACAATGTTGAGATGTATAGATTATTTTATTAGAGGCTGGCATTTGTGAACATTAGTGGGACTGGGGAAGTTGTAAACACACCATTTTTTTGCCCCTTGAGCCAGTGCTGCAATTTCAACAAATAGTTTTCCCGGCTGCTTTTGCTTGTTTGTACTTTGCTCCTCCCCTGCCCAATTTCACTATGAATGTTGTGGGCGTGCTGTGGGGCTTGAAAGTTGCGCTGCTAGCCTAAACCTGCCTGCCTATCTGTGCTCACTGCTCAGTGACATGCGGCCCAGGGCTGTGCACTGACAGACTTGGAACAGAGTCAGAGAGCTGAATTTTCATAGTTTGCGTGCCTAAACCTTTTCTTCAGTGATTTATTTTAGAGTGCTCTGTTTATCTTTCATTTGATGTTCTGCTGAGCCAGGGAGCAGCTCTAGGCATGAGCTTCCTAATTAATGCAGTGCAGTTTACATATTTTGTATGTGTGTGTCTGAGTTTTTGTGTGTCTCAGTGTTTTTGTGTGTGTGTCTGAGTGTGTTTCCGAGTGTTTGTGTGTGCATCAGAGTATGTTTTTAAGTGTGTCTGAGTGTTTGTATGTGTGTTTGCCTGTGTTTTTGTGTGTGTCTGCTTTCTGGGGGGGGGTGACACCATGACTTACCGCACCGGGTGACACCAACCCTAGTGACGCCACTGACTACATGACAGTAAATAGTGCTGACATCTAGTGCTCTAGGAAATGGATAACATTCTTGAAAAACTGCTGCCATATTGTGCTCAAGACCAGTGCACGCACCTGAGATTACGTCCATACTTTTCAACAAAGGATATCAAGAAAGCAAACCAAATGTAATAATAGAAGTAAATAATATAAGAAAGCTGTTTAATACGGCATGCTCTGAATCATGAAAGAAACATTTTGGGTTTCATGTCCCTTTAAGACTGCAAAATTGTGCCATACCTTATAGGTAACATTATGGGGATCTGATCACATCTATGTTATATAACAGAGTCTTCTGGTCATTAAAGGGACATGAAACCCAAAATGTTCCTTTCATGATTCAGATAGAGCATGCAATTTAAAACACATTTCCAGTTTACTTCTATTATCTAATTTTCTTCATTCTCTTTATACCCTTTGTTGAAAAGCATATTTAGATAGGCTTTGTAGCCGCTGATTGGTGGCTGAACATAGATGCCTCGTGTGATTGGCTCACCCATGTGCATTGCGATTTCTTCTACAAAGGATATCTAAATAATGAAGCAAATTAGATACTAGAAGTAAATTGGAATGTTGTTTAAAATATTATTCTCTACCTGAATCATGAAAGAAATTTTTTGGGTGTCATGTCTCATTAAGTTAAAAAAAAGCCAATCAAGAACTATTTCGTAGTTGACAGTAGAGTATCATTTAACTTTTTATAGGAAATCAGACCTCATACCTTACATTGGTGAAAAAAAGAGGATTTTGAGGATAAGGCACTAAGCCCTTAAAAACAGCGCTCTAACAGTGTTACCACCAGGAAGCACATTCTCAAGATGTGTAAAGATAAGTAATTTCAAGACAATATGGATATTAAGATGAAAACAAGACAAGGAAAAAAATGAAGAAAAAAATAAAGCTGATTAAACGCCAGTGCATATACTAGGTGAGTTCAGAAATTACATATTCATGAAGAGACCACTCTCGGGATGCTCTATTTAATGAGAAAGTTTGCTAAAGAAATGTAAAATCCTAGACTGGAACATCCAGCACCTGTCTGGTCCAGATTATGGTGCCATACCACATGGCTAATGATAAAAGCTACTGCTGTGGCTTAGTCTAGGATTTTACATTTCTTTAGCAAACTTTCTCATTGGCAACCTCTATTGGCAACTAGAAAGCATAGGCAGAAGAAAAACCTTATGAAAATTAAAGTTCTCCATCTGGTGGTCAAAATGTGGAAGTGCTGTAAAAGAATGGAAACTGCTATCAGGAGGGTAGGTGATATGACATTTTAGTGGAAGTTCTTGTTATAGAGATGAGAGAGAGAGAGCAAAAAGCTGTGCAGTGCTTATTCCAAGGCCACTTCTTATCTCAGTACATTTTAACTGTTTTTCACAGCAAGACATTGCAAGTTCACATTTGTCATATAGATAACATTGTGCTCACTCCCGTGGAGCTATTTATGAGCCAGCACTGATTGGCTAAAATGCAAGTCTGTCAAAATAACTGAAATAAGGGGGCAGTTTGCAGAGGCTTAGAAACAAGGTGATCACACTGGTAACAATTCTAATAACATAACCATGTTGGTTATACAAAACTGGGGAATGGGTAATAAAGGGATTATATATTTTTTAAAACAATAAAAATTATTGAGTAGACTATCCCTTTAATCAATGACAGTTGAATTCTAACCTTCATGTCTCTTTAAAAACAAAACCATTTCCTTGCACCAGTTATACACCTCACACACTATTATCATTAAACAAAGCATGGGACAATGTTATATTAAAGAGACAGTAAAGTCAATATTAAACGTCCAGATAGAACATGCAACAATTAAACAGCTTTCCAATTTACTTCTATTATCTAGTGTTTTTTGTTCTCTTGGTGTCCTTTATTGAAATGCCTAGGTAGGCTCAGGAGCATCAATGCACTACTGGGAGCTACCTGCTCATTGGTGGGTGCACTTGTATGCCTCTTATCATTGGCTCATACAATGTGCTCAGCTAACTCCCAGTAGTCCATTGCTGTTCCTTCAACAAAGGATACCAAGTGAATAAAGCACATTTGATAATAGATGTAAGTTGGAAAGTTGATAAAAAATGTATGTTCTGTCTAAATCATGGGAAAAAAATTGGTTCTCATGTCCCTCTAAGCTCAAACTTTTGCTAAATATAAAGCCTAAGGGGCCGATTTATCAATGTTTGTCCAACATGACACGCTGTAGCGTATAATGTTCGACAGACATCGCTGAATGCCGACAGCATAAGCTGTCGGCATTTAACTTTGCACAAGCAGTTCACCAGAACTTCTTGTGCAATGCCGCCCCCTGCAGATTTGCAGGCCAATCGGATGCTAGCAGGGGGGTGTCAATCAGCCCGATAGTATAGGATCGGGTGGATTGCTGACTGCAGCCTCAGAGGCAGCGAATCAGTTACGGAGCAGCGGTCTTTAGACCGCTGCTTCTTAACTGCTGTTTCCATACAGCTTGAAGGCTCGCTCGGAAACAGGGGCATCAAGCTCCATTCGGAGATTGATCATTCAGCCCCTAAAAATAAAGTAACATTATAATCACATGTTTGGTACAAATACACACCTTGCTATTTATTATGTGCCTTCTATTTTAAAATTAATACTAAAGAGTACCACATGATGATGTGGTCATCATGATACAATATGGTTATATAGGAATATTTAAGAGGATCCAATGAAAATACATTTTATAGCCCACACATTTAATTTCTAATTTCTTGCCCCTATTCTTCCTAAATTTAGTACTGTGTATCACTTTACATAAACATATCTCCGAATATAAATATATGCTTTTTCAACTCTGTTCTCCACTTGGTCTGGGCTATACCACAATGTAATAATAAACCTCCTATTCATTTTTGCCTCCAACATTTCTCCATCCCACTCATTTCTTTATTATTGTTAAATAACAGCTTCTCAAATTGTCATATAATTCGTCATGTCAGATAGATGACTATGTTTCACCATCTGCTTATTAAATGACTGTGAATGTACAATGACTGAACTCAACTATGACACTTAAGGGAAAACTTAACAGATGGATTCTTTGAAGGTGCCTCTCAAACTTGTTGAAGATACTATATAGTCATATACTTCAATAAACACCTGCTATTTCAAATGAACACACCAATAAACATTATCATTAAAGGAGCATGAAACCCTTATTTTCTTTCATGATTTAGATAGAGAATGCAATTTTAAACAATATTCCAATTTACTTCAAATATTTAATTTGCTTAATTCTTCAGATATCCTTTTTTGAAGAAATAGCAATGCACATGGGTAAGTCAATCACATGTGGCATGTATGCACAGCCACCAATCAGCAGCTACGGAGCTTATTTCAATATTATTTCCAACAAAGGATATCAAGAGAATGAAGCTAATTAGATAATATAAGTACATTGGAAAGTTGTTTAAAATTGTATTCTCTTTCTAAATCATGAAAGAAAAAAATTTGGGTTTCATGTCCCTTTAAGTAAAACTCTAACATGAATACTTTAATAATTCTATGCACTCCTAAAATTCTCCTTTTCACAACTATAGAAACCAGGGTGTAGCTTGTTTATTCAACCTTATGATAAAGCCTAACATTGCAAAAAATCTCACAATTCATCCCGCGCATTTATGACTATTGAGCCAGATTCATATTATTTACTAATGGTTTAAAATAATTATTAGAAGTTGTGCCCTCACTATAGTCTGTACTATGACAGAAATTTACCTCCTTACATTCTGTCCATTTAGTAACTATGATGAGCCAATAATACCAGCTTCATTTTTAAGTGAGAATGTGATCTTCCATGTTTTATTTTATATATTTATTTATATCCAACAGTGCATACAAGTAAACAGTTTACATATCTTTTCATCGCACTGAGGACAAATGTCTTGCTACATATATGACAAAAAGAAAAATCAAGGACATTTGTACCAACAATAATAAACAGTTAGCTTAATCGAATGTAATATCTTCAACGTACTACTAGCTGTTCAAACGGCTATTACTCATGTGATCTAAGTATACATTTTTGGAAAATTTTATTATAATTTTAACAAAATTAACCAACAAAAATCAACTCCTGTCAGGGTAAAAAATCTTACTGTAATACAATTATATTGTCGTAAGCTTATACCAGCTCAAAAATAAAATGTTTTCCCCTTTCGGGTAAATGAGAAGAGAAAAAAAAAGAAGGTATGCTCTGCATTCAAAAACAAGAAAAACAAATGAAGAAAGTAGGGTCATAAACAACCTGCAGGATGTTGCATAACATTCTTTATTTTACCCCCTTTTTAAATAGGAAAACTTTAATAGTCTATAATATCTTGTCGTAGGAGTGGGCACTAACTAACCGCCAGTCATTGTTATACGTCATAGTTGATTTTTAACAGTGTTAAGAACTCTATCAGCACCGTAGAGAAGTCAAGACAAACAAACACAAAAAAAATCTTCCATGTTAACACATATTGATAAAGAGACAAAATAATTGTGGTAACCACTTACACAAATAAAAATGATAAATAGCATGTAGTAACTTACCAATATTTCATATAGTATATAATATTATCTTGACCCAAGATAAATATGTCTATGCACATTTTTACTCTTGACAATAAAGGTAGAGATTACATATCATTCAGATTGTAAAGTATCAATAAGGATTATGAAGTTTACAATCTACTATCTTTCTTTGGAAGCAATGCATATCACCCATGGCAAATATAAGGATTATGAAGTTTACAATCTACTATCTTTCTTTGGAAGCAATGCATATCACCCATGGCAAATATATATTCATGCATATTGAAAACAAAATATAAACGAGACAAACTAATTAAAATTATTGATACCTATATTGAAACAAAACACTGTACTGTTTAGGCTCCATAAATGGAACCCATGTGGAAATTGGCAGATGCATGATATAGAAATGTGTGTATGTGACATACTGCTTTATGCATGACTGGTCACATACACATTATAAGTTATTACAGACCTCAGTGATAACTTTTACATTAAACATTTTTGAAAATCGATATACATTACAAAAATGCTTGTTATCATACTTGAAATGCACTGATCTGCATCTCAGAGTTTACTTTTATATCCCTTTAAAGTATAAGATATCTAGTAAAATCAATGTCACTGCCAGAGGTTAAACGTTTCTGCTAACATTTATGTTTTACCAAACAAAATCAGTGTATTTGAACAAAGCTGTTCTAAGTTCAATAACATATCATCCAGAAGTAGACATGTGCGATTCATTCATTCCGAATCTAAAATCGGACGAATTCTGCAAAATTCAGAGATTCAAATCGATTCGAATTTGCGAATTACCCTAGCAACGAAACTAAACTAATCTGAATGCATTTGTAATGAATAAATCCAAATTAGTTTGGATGTATTTGAATGCATTTGAATCACAATTCAGTAAAACAATAACATTTTGTGAGATTTAGTGAGATAAAACGGTGAAATAATTCCGTTTGTGTAACTTGGAACCATCTGAATCAACATAACACATACCAAACTTCCGAATTTACTAATCAATCCAAAACGAATACATCCAAATGCATTTGAATGCATTAAAATGTATCTGAATCCGAAACAATTGCATTCAACTGGATCCGAATTCAAACCGATCCGAACCGAAATTCGAAAAAAATCCGAATCGGTCCGAAACAAACCGAAACAAATTTTTCCGATGTGCACATGTCTTTCCAGAAGAGTAAAACTGTAAACTTAGTTCAGCAACAACATTTTTTATCAGCTAATTCCAGAAAGTTTGTTACAACGATCAAACTTAAAGGGTCATTGTGTTCCAAAATTTGTTATTCTTCATGTGAAACAGCAGCACATAGTCTGAACAACTCTACGCCCACAAGTGAAACATTTTACTCTAAGTAATTGATGACATCACATTCTGAGTTAAATCCATTCAGTATTTGTGTGGCCAGTTTAAAAATCCAAAACACCTCTTGTCTGCAGAGTACCCTATCTCTGTTACCTCTCCTCTGTGGATGCCCAACTTAAATGTGTTTTTTACTTTTTATGTAATTAATTATTTATTTATTTGTTATTGGATTGTTCTTGTAAGTATCATGTGTTAAGATTCTGTAAAAAAAAAAAAAAAGAGAGAATGTATATCCCCTATTTTTCCAATATTTTTGCAATATTCTTCTCTTGTATCTCCTTCTAATGGTTATATAGCTATTACTTTTCATCCATATATAGAGTAGTACTTAAAGGGTTAAGTGCGTGTGGTTTGTGCAATTAAATGGAACCCATGGTTAATTAGCATTTGTTTTTTTAAGCTTTGTTGTTGACGTTTGCTATGTCAGGTCTACGATTATGGCAGTCAGCCGAAACACGTTAGACCAGTCAATGACTTTAGTTTTCCTGTGTATGTTTTAACAATGTTCCAATAAAATTGTATATATTTGTTTTCCTATCGAATGTCGGTTTTCTCTTTTCAATGTATTCTGGGGTTCTTGTCGCTGATTGGCGGAGTGATTGCCTTCTGAGAAGGGTGGAGTTTGAAGTGGGTACCTCCTGGAGGTAAACAAATATGTTTGACTGGGTGTGGTGAGAAAATTATGGACTTTTATGGGGCAAGCACTGTTGTTTGGGTGGTTCGTTCTAAGAAGTGATATTTATAATGTTCTTGATGTTTATTTGTTTACAAGCATTTTAATAAAATATGTTGCAGCCTTTAATACCCACAATTGGTATAGTTGTATTATTATTGGGGTATGTAATGCCTAAGTATGTGGATCAAAGAAGTGTGAACTTAAAAGCTGATTTAATTTAAAATAAAACTAATGCAATCAGAATTACTATGAAGAAAGTCAGCAGAAAGTTCTCATCAGCTAATAGTCATTAACAAGAAGTTACTATGAGCCAATAAGGATCAGTATAAAATTCCCGTCCACTAATAAGCATTAGCAAGTAGTACAAATTATTAAATGAGAGTTAATACTACTGCATTAGTTTAAAGTTAAATTTAAACAGATCTGACTACATTTATAAAGGGGGGAAAAAAATCAACATTTTTAAAGCTGCTATTTCACATGAATGAGAGAAAATATTCAAATAAAATGTCCCTTTAATTACAGTAGATATGTGAAACAATTTTCCACGGATAGAACATTTCTGAGATATGCATAATGCTAGCCTCAAATAAGGTTACACTTTTATGAGCTACTTAAATATGTTTTTCTGTTATTGAAATCAGTGTTTCAATGGATAATAACTCTTCTCAATGCTATAACTGATTTCACTTGCAATTTTACAATGTCTCTCCATTATCCATAACTGTAGTAAAGAAAAGCTCATATGCAATTTCATCAGTCAACATTTATATTCAGCAGTACTATAAGATCATGGTACAATTGTTTTAGATGACAATGAATAAATTGTATTCGTTTTTTCAACTATCCCAATATTGTAAAACACATACAAGTACTTTATATTTTGTTTCTAAGGGTTATAAACTGTAACTGTTACAAAGCATGGGCTATAGGTTTCAAAGATAAAGATAAAGCAAATATACAAAGGATTCTGATTATGGTGCTTGAGAGACAACGCACTGTAAAGTGGCCGAGCATTCTGAACAGAAATGTAATAATATGAGGTTGCAAGATGTCTGATCTGATGTTGATCCACAGAGGTTCTGCTAGAGCTAGAATTGTGATCTAAGGTTTTAAGTGAGCATATGACTGATAAAGAGCTGCATAACCAGTGATGGGATCTAAGGTTATAAGTGAGCATATGACTGATAAAGAGCTGCATAACCAGTGATGTGATCTAAGGTTATAAGTGGGCATATGACTGATAAAGAGCTGCATAACCAGTGATGTGATCTAAGGTTATAAGTGAGCATATGACTGATAAAGAGCTGCATAACCAGTGATGTGATCTAAGGTTATAAGTGAGCAAATGACTGATAAAGAGCTGCATAAACAGTAATGTGATCTAAGGTTATAAGTGAGCATATGACTGATAAAGGGCTGCATAACCAGTGATGTGATCTAAGGTTATAAGTGAGCATATGACTGATAAATAGCTGCATAACCAGTGATGTGATCTAAGGTTATAAGTGAGCATATGACTGATAAATAGCTGCATAACCAGTGATGTGATCTAAGGTTATAAGTGAGCATATGACTGATAAAGGGGCTGCATAACCAGTTATGTGATCTAAGGTTATAAGTGAGCATATGACTGATAAAGGGGCTGCATAACAAGTGATGTGATCTAAGGTTATAAGTGAGAATATGACTGATAAAGAGCTGCATAACCAGTAATGTGATCTAAGGTTATATGTGGGCATATGACTGATAAAGGGGCTGCATAACCAGTGATGTGATCTAAGGTTATAAGTGGGCATATGACTGATAAAGGGGCTGCATAACCAGTCATGTGATCTAAGGTTATAAGTGAGCATATGACTGATAAAGGGGCTGCATAACCAGTGACGTGATCTAAGGTTATAAGTGAGCATATGACTGATAAAGAGCTGCATAACCAGTGACGTGATCTAAGGTTTTAAGTGAGCATATGACTGATAAAGAGCTGCATAACCAGTGATGTGATCTAAGGTTTTAAGTGAGCATATGACTGATAAAGAGCTGCATAACCAGTGATGTGATCTAAGGTTTTAAATGAGCATATGACTGATAAAGGGGCTGCATAACTAGTGATGGGATCTAAGGTTTTAAGTGGGCATATGACTGATAAAGGGGCTGCATAACCAGTGATGTCATCTAAGGTTTTAAGTGGGCATATGACTGATAAAGGGGCTGCATAACCAGTGATGTGATCTAAGGTTATAAGTGAGCATATGACTGATAAAGGGGCTGCATAACCAGTGACATGATCTAAGGTTATAAGTGGGCATATGACTGATAAAGGGGCTGCATAACCAGTGATGTGATCTAAGGTTTTAAGTGGGCATATACTGATATAGGGGCTGCATAACCAGTGATGTGATCTAAGGTTTTAAGTGGGCATATGACTGATAAAGGGGCTGCATAACCAGTGATGTCATCTAAGGTTATAAGTGAGCATATGACTGATAAAGAGCTGCATAACCAGTGATGTGATCTAAGGTTATAAGTGGGCATATGACTGATAAAGAGCTGCATAACCAGTGATGTGATCTAAGGTTATAAGTGGGCATATGACTGATAAAGAGCTGCATAACCAATGATGTGATCTAAGGTTATAAGTGAGCAAATGACTGATAAAGGGGCTGCATAACCAGTGATGTGATCTAAGGTTATAAGTGGGCATATGACTGATAAAGAGCTGCATAACCATTGATGTGATCTAAGGTTTTAAGTGAGCATATGACTAATAAAGGGGCTGCATAACCAGTGATGTGATCTAAGGTTATAAGTGGGCATATGACTGATAAAGAGCTGCATAACCAGTGATGTGATCTAAGGTTTTAAGTGAGCATATGACTGATAAAGGGGCTGCATAACCAGTGATGTGATCTAAGGTTTTAAGTGGGCATATACTGATATAGGGGCTGCATAACCAGTGATGTGATCTAAGGTTTTAAGTGGGCATATGACTGATAAAGGGGCTGCATAACCAGTGATGTCATCTAAGGTTATAAGTGAGCATATGACTGATAAAGAGCTGCATAACCAGTGATGTGATCTAAGGTTATAAGTGGGCATATGACTGATAAAGAGCTGCATAACCAGTGATGTGATCTAAGGTTATAAGTGGGCATATGACTGATAAAGAGCTGCATAACCAATGATGTGATCTAAGGTTATAAGTGAGCAAATGACTGATAAAGGGGCTGCATAACCAGTGATGTGATCTAAGGTTATAAGTGGGCATATGACTGATAAAGAGCTGCATAACCATTGATGTGATCTAAGGTTTTAAGTGAGCATATGACTAATAAAGGGGCTGCATAACCAGTGATGTGATCTAAGGTTGTAAGTGGGCATATGACTGATAAAGGGGCTGCATAACCAGTGATGTGATCTAAGGTTTTAAGTGAGCATATGACTAATAAAGGGGCTGCATAACCAGTGATGTGATCTAAGGTTGTAAGTGGGCATATGACTGATAAAGGGGCTGCACAACCAGTGATGTGATCTAAGGTTAAAAATGGGCATATGACTGATAAAGAGCTGCATAACCAGTGATGTGATCTAAGGATATAAATGGGCATATGACTAATAAAGGGGCTGCATAACCAGTGATGTGATCTAAGTTATAAGTGGGCATATGACTGATAAAGGGGCTGCATAACCAGTGAAGTGATCTAAGGATATAAATGGGCATATGACTAATAAAGGAGCTGCATAACCAGTGATGTGATCTAAGGTTATAAGTGGGCATATGACTGATAAAGGGGCTGCATAACCAGTGATCTAAGGTTATAAGTGAGCATATGACTGATAAAGAGCTGCATAACCAGTGATGTGATCGAAGGTTATAAGTGAGCTTATGACTGATAAAGGGGCTGCATAACCAGTGATGTGATCTAAGGTTTTAAGTGGGCATATGGCTGATAAAGGGGCTGCATAACCACTGATGTGATCTAAGGTTTTAAGTGGGCATTTGACTGATAAAGGGGCTGCATAACCACTGATGTGATCTAAGGTTATAAGTGAGCATATGACTGATAAAGAGCTGCATAACCAGTGATGTGATCTAAGGTTATAAGTGAGCATATGACTGATAAAGGGGCTGCATAACTAGTGATGTGATCTAAGGTTATAAGTGAGCATATGACTGATAAAGAGCTGCATAGCTAGAATTGTGATCTAAGATTATAAGTGGGTATATGGCTGATAAAGGGGCTGCATAACCAGTAATGTGATCTAAGGTTATAAGTGAGCATATGACTGATAAAGGGGCTGCATAACCAGTTATGTGATCTTAGGTTATAAGTGAGCATATGACTGATAAAGGGGCTGCATAACCAGTGATGTGATCTAAGGTTATAAGTGGGCATATGACTGATAAAGAGCTGCATAACCAGTGATGTGATCTTAGGTTATAAGTGGGCATATGACTGATAAAGAGCTGCATAACCAGTGATAGGATCTAAGGTTTTAAGTGGGCATATGGCTGATAAAGGGGCTGCATAACCAGTGATGTGATCTAAGGTTATAAGTGGGCATATGACTGATAAAGAGCTGCATAACCAGTGATGTGATCTAAGGTTATAAGTGGGCATATGACTGATAAAGGGGCTGCATAACCAGTGATGTGATCTAAGGTTATAAGTGGGCATATGACTGACAAAGGGGATGCATAACCAGTGACGTGATCTAAGGTTATAAGTGGGCATATGACTGATAAAGAGCTGCATAACCAGTGATGTGATCTAAGGTTATAAGTGAGCTTATGACTGATAAAGGGGCTGCATAACCAGTGATGTGATCTAAGGTTATAAGTGAGCATATGACTGATAAAGAGCTGCATAACCAGTGATGTGATCTAAGGTTATAAGTGAGCATATGACTGATAAAGAGCTGCATAACCAGTGATGTGATCTAAGGTTATAAGTGAGCATATGACTGATAAAGAGCTGCATAGCCAGTGATGTGATCTAAGGTTATAAGTGAGCATATGACTGATAAAGGGGCTGCATAACCAGTGATGTGATCTAAGGTTATAAGTGAGCATATGACTGATAAAGAGCTGCATAACCAGTAATGTGATCTAAGGTTATAAGTGAGCATATAACTGATAAAGAACTGCATAGCTAGAATTGTGATCTAAGATTATAAGTGGGTATATGGCTGATAAAGGGGCTGCATAACCAGTGATGTGATCTAAGGTTATAAGTGAGCATATGACTGATAAAGGGGCTGCATAACCAGTGATGTGATCTTAGGTTATAAGTGAGCATATGACTGATAAAGGGGCTGCATAACCAGTGATGTGATCTTAGGTTATAAGTGAGCATATGACTGATAAAGGGGCTGCATAACCAGTGATGTGATCTTAGGTTATAAGTGAGCATATGACTGATAAAGGGGCTGCATAACCAGTGATGTGATCTTAGGTTATAAGTGAGCATATGACTTAAAAAGGGGCTGCATAACCAGTGATGTGATCTTAGGTTATAAGTGAGCATATGATTGATAAAGGGGCTGCATAACCAGTGATGTGATCTAAGGTTATAAGTGAGCATATGACTGATAAAGAGCTGCATAACCAGTGATGTGATCTAAGGTTATAAGTGAGCATATGACTGATAAAGAGCTGCATAACCAGTGATGTGATCTAAGGTTATAAGTGGGCATATGACTGATAAAGGGGCTGCATAACCAGTGATGTGATCTAAGGTTATAAGTGAGCATATGACTGATAAAAGGGCTGCATAACCAGTGATGTGATCTAAGGTTATAAGTGAGCATATGACTGATAAAGAGCTGCATAACCAGTGATGTGATCTAAGGTTATAAGTGAGCATATGACTGATAAAGGGGCTGCATAACCAGTGATGTGATCTAAGGTTTTAAGTGAGCATATGACTGATAAAGAGCTGCATAACCAGTGATGTGATCTAAGGTTATAAGTGAGCATATGACTGATAAAGGGGCTGCATAACCAGTGATGTGATGTAAGGTTATAAGTGAGCATATGACTGATAAAGGGGCTGCATAACCAGTGATGTGATGTAAGGTTATAAGTGAGCATATGACTGATAAAGGGGCTGCATAACCAGTGATGTGATGTAAGGTTATAAGTGGGCATATGACTGATAAAGGGGCTGCATAACCAGTGATGTGATCTAAGGTTTTAAGTGGGCATTTGACTGATAAAGAGCTGCATAACCAGTGATGTGATCTTAGGTTATAAGTGAGCATATGACTGATAAAGGGGCTGCATAACCAGTGATGTGATCTAAGGTTATAAGTGAGCATATGGCTGATAAAGGGGCTGCATAACCAGTGATGTGATCTAAGGTTATAAGTGAGCATATGACTGATAAAGGGGCTGCATAACCAGTGATGTGATCTAAGGTTATAAGTGAGCATATGGCTGATAAAGGGCTGCATAACCAGTGATGTGATCTAAGGTTATAAGTGAGCATATGACTGATAAAGGGGCTGCATAACCAGTGATGTGATCTAAGGTTATAAGTGAGCATATGACTGATAAAGGGGCTGCATAACCAGTGATGTGATCTAAGGTTATAAGTGAGCATATGGCTGATAAAGGGCTGCATAACCAGTGATGTGATCTAAGGTTATAAGTGAGCATATGACTGATAAAGGGGCTGCATAACCAGTGATGTGATCTAAGGTTATAAGTGAGCATATGACTGATAAAGGGGCTGCATAACCAGTGATGTGATCTCAGGTTTTAAGTGGGCATATGGCTGATAAAGAGCTGCATAACCAGTAATGTGATCTAAGGTTATAAGTGAGCATATGACTGATAAAGAGCTGCATAACCAGTAATGTGATCTAAGATTATAAGTGAGCATATGACTGACAACGGGACTGCATAACCAGTGATGTGAGCTACAGATTAATAAGGACATATGAGTGACTATGAGGCAGGGAGTAATAATGCTGATGTACGGAGTATATTTAAACACAGCACTTTCTCAGAGAACCTAAGGTGTTTGTATCATTTGGCAATCATTTTCATAACTGCTGACATGATACAAACCCCACTGGCTCTCTGTGCAGTTGCAGTATTTAAATGCTGGAGTACTGAGAATATCTATCTATGCTTCACATGCATGTGCAGAAAATTGCTAACACTATGATAACTTTAACTAGAATCATTTTTACCATTAGATGTATATTGCAAATATGTTTCTAATCACATAGGCCTAGATTTGGAGTTCGGCGGTAAAAGGGCTGTTAACGCTCCGCGGGCTTTTTTCTGGCCGCACCATAAATTTAACTCTGGTATCGAGAGTTAAAACAAATGCTGCGTTAGGCTCCAAAAAAGGAGCGTAGGGCATTTTTACCGCAAATGCAACTCTCGATACCAGAGTTGCTTACGGACGCGGCCAGCCTCAAAAACGTGCTCGTGCACGATTCTCCCATAGGAAACAATGGGACTGTTTGAGCTGAAAAAAAACCTAACACCTGCAAAAAAGCAGCGTTCAGCTCCTAACGCAGCCCCATTGTTTCCTATGGGGAAACACTTCCTACGTCTGCACCTAACACCCTAACATGAACCCCAAGTCTAAACACCCCTAACCTTACACTTATTAACCCCTAATCTGCCGCCCCCGCTATCGCTGACCCCTGCATTACAGTTTTAACCCCTAATCTTCCGCTCCGTAAACCGCCGCAACCTACGTTATCCCTATGTACCCCTAATCTGCTGCCCTAACATCGCCGACCCCTATGTTATATTTATTAACCCCTAATCTGCCCCCCACAACGTCGCCGACACCTGCCTACACTTATTAACCCCTAATCTGCCGAGCGGACCTGAGCGCTACTATAATAAAGTTATTAACCCCTAATCCGTCTCACTAACCCTATCATAAATAGTATTAACCCCTAATCTGCCCTCCCTAACATCGCCGACACCTACCTTCAATTATTAACCCCTAATCTTCCGATCGGAGCTCACCGCTATTCTAATAAATGTATTAACCCCTAAAGCTAAGTCTAACCCTAACACTAACACCCCCCTAACTTAAATATAATTTACATATAACGAAATAAATTAACTCTTATTAAATAAATTAATCCTATTTAAAGCTAAATACTTACCTGTAAAATAAACCCTAATATAGCTACAATATAAATTATAATTATATTTTAGCTATTTTAGGATTAATATTTATTTTACAGGCAACTTGGTATTTATTTTAACCAGGTACAATAGCTATTAAATAGTTAATACCTATTTAATAGTTACCTAGTTAAAATAAATACAAAATTACCTGTAAAATAAATCCTAAACTAAGATATAATTAAACCTAACACTACCCTATCAATAAAATAATTAAATAAACTACCTACAATTACCTACAATTAACCTAACACTACACTATCAATAAATAAATTAAATACAATTGCTACAAATAAATACAATTAAATAAACTAGCTAAAGTACAAAAAATAAAAAAGAACTAAGTTACAGAAAATAAAAAAATATTTACAAACATAAGAAAAATATTACAACAATTTTAAACTAATTACACCTACTCTAAGCCCCCTAATAAAATAACAAAGCCCCCCAAAATAAATAATTCCCTACCCTATTCTAAATTTAAAAAGTTACAAGCTCTTTTACCTTACCAGCCCTGAACAGGGCCCTTTGCGGGGCATGCCCCAAGAAGTTCAGCTCTTTTGCCTGTAAAAGAAAACATACAATACCCCCCCCCCCAACATTACAACCCACCACCCACATACCCCTAATCTAACCCAAACCACCCTTAAATAAACCTAACACTAAGCCCCTGAAGATCTTCCTACCTTGTCTTCACCATACCAGGTTCACCGATCCGTCCTGGCTCCGATATCTTCATCCAACCCAAGCGGGGGCTAGACATCCACTGAAGAAGTCCAGAAGAGGGTCCAAAGTCTTCCTCCTATCCGGCAAGAAGAGGACATCCGGACCGGCAAACATCTTCTCCAAGCGGCATCTTCGATCTTCTTCCATCCGGTGCGGAGCGGGTCCATCTTGAAGCAGGCGACGCGGATCCATCCTCTTCTTCCGATGTCTCCCGACGAATGACGGTTCCTTTAAGGGACGTCATCCAAGATGGCGTCCCTCGAATTCCGATTGGCTGATAGGATTCTATCAGCCAATCGGAATTAAGGTAGGAATTTTCTGATTGGCTGATGGAATCAGCCAATCAGAATCAAGTTCAATCCGATTGGCTGATCCAATCAGCCAATCAGATTGAGCTCGCATTCTATTGGCTGTTCCGATCAGCCAATAGAATGCGAGCTCAATCTGATTGGCTGATTGGATCGGCCAATCGGATTGAACTAGATTCTGATTGGCTGATTCCATCAGCCAATCAGAAAATTCCTACCTTAATTCCGATTGGCTGATAGAATCCTATCAGCCAATCGGAATTCGAGGGACGCCATCTTGGATGACGTCCCTTAAAGGAACCGTCATTAGTCGGGAGACATCGGAAGAAGAGGATGGATCCGCGTCGCCTGCTTCAAGATGGACCCGCTCCGCACCGGATGGAAGAAGATCGAAGATGCCGCTTGGAGAAGATGTTTGCCGGTCCGGATGTCCTCTTCTTGCCGGATAGGAGGAAGACTTTGGACCCTCTTCTGGACTTCTTCAGTGGATGTCTAGCCCCCGCTTGGGTTGGATGAAGATATCGGAGCCAGGAAGGATCGGTGAACCTGGTATGGTGAAGACAAGGTAGGAAGATCTTCAGGGGCTTAGTGTTAGGTTTATTTAAGGGTGGTTTGGGTTAGATTAGGGGTATGTGGGTGGTGGGTTGTAATGTTGGGGGGGGGGGGTATTGTATGTTTTCTTTTACAGAAAAAGAGCTGAACTTCTTGGGGCATGCCCCGCAAAGGGCCCTGTTCAGGGCTGGTAAGGTAAAAGAGCTTGTAACTTTTTAAATTTAGAATAGGGTAGGGAATTATTTATTTTGGGGGGCTTTGTTATTTTATTAGGGGGCTTAGAGTAGGTGTAATTAGTTTAAAATTGTTGTAATATTTTTCTTATGTTTGTAAATATTTTTTTATTTTCTGTAACTTAGTTCTTTTTTATTTTTTGTACTTTAGCTAGTTTATTTAATTGTATTTATTTGTAGCAATTGTATTTAATTTATTTATTGATAGTGTAGTGTTAGGTTAATTGTAGGTAATTGTAGGTAGTTTATTTAATTATTTTATTGATAGGGTAGTGTTAGGTTTAATTATATCTTAGGTTAGGATTTATTTTACAGGTAAATTTGTTATTATTTTAACTAGGTAACTATTAAATAGTTCTTAACTATTTAATAGCTATTGTACCTAGTTAAAATAAATACCAAGTTGCCTGTAAAATAAATATTAATCCTAAAATAGCTATAATATAATTATAATTTATATTGTAGCTATATTAGGATTTATTTTACAGGTAAGTATTTAGCTTTAAATAGGATTAATTTATTTAATAAGAGTTAATTTATTTCGTTAGATTAAAATTATATTTAAGTTAGGGGGGTGTTAGTGTTAGGGTTAGACTTAGCTTTAGGGGTTAATACATTTATTAGAATAGCGGTGAGCTCCGATCGGAAGATTAGGGGTTAATAATTGAAGTTAGGTGTCGGCGATGTTAGGGAGGGCAGATTAGGGGTTAATACTATTTATGATAGGGTTAGTGAGGCGGGTTAGGGGTTAATAACTTTATTATAGTAGCGGTGCGGTCCGCTCGGCAGATTAGGGGTTAATAAGTGTAGGCAGGTGTCGGCGACGTTGAGGGGGGCAGATTAGGGGATAATAAATATAATATAGGGGTCGGCGGTGTTAGGGGTAGCAGATTAGGGGTACATAGGGATAACGTAGGTGGCGGCGCTTTGCGGTCGGAAGATTAGGGGTTAATTATTTTAAGTAGCTGGCGGCGATGTTGTGGGGGGCAGATTAGGGGTTAATAAATGTAATATAGGGGTCGGCGGGGTTAGGGGCAGCAGATTAGGGGTACATAAGTATAACGTAGGTGGCGGTCGGAAGATTAGGGGTTAAAATTTTTAATCGAGTGGCGGCGATGTGGGGGGACCTCGGTTTAGGGGTACATAGGTAGTTTATGGGTGTTAGTGTACTTTAGGGTACAGTAGTTAAGAGCTTTATAAACCGGCGTTAGCCAGAAAGCTCTTAACTCCTGCTATTTTCAGGCGGCTGGAATCTTGTCGTTAGAGCTCTAACGCTCACTGCAGAAACGACTCTAAATACCAGCGTTAGAAAGATCCCATTGAAAAGATAGGATACGCAAATGGCGTAGGGGGATCTGCGGTATGGAAAAGTCGCGGCTGTAAAGTGAGCGTTAGACCCTTTAATCACTGACTCCAAATACCAGCGGGCGGCCAAAACCAGCGTTAGGAGCCTCTAACGCTGGTTTTGACGGCTACCGCCGAACTCTAAATCTAGGCCATATATAATTAATTTATGTGCATTTCAATTTTGACCGAAATGTCCCTTTAATCTTTTTAGTCAAGGACAGAAGCTAGCGGTCATGCTGAATAGCTTAGGACTCCATCAATATTGCGAGAATGTTAACAGAATTTTCTACACAGGTCATACTGGGTCAGCCATTCAGCCAGCCGCTAGCATTATTAACATCTAGGGAGTATTATAAGCTAATGTTTAGTTCTTCCTATAATTTTCTGCTTCATCATTGATTTTTTATATCTGCTCATTAGCTTAGAATTTATTGAAGTCTTTACATTTCAGTTATGAAGGCTAAGACTCTGACAGTTGTATACTAATTAAAATATTTCTATTTTCTAGCACCATATACTTTCATTATACATCTTTTTCATATCATGTATATTTAAAGCCTCTTATAATGCTATATACAATGACATTTTTCATTGTTAACAGAGGAATTACAGACAATTTGTTTTATCCTATATTCAGGGAAGGAGCATTTGGAATTAATTAATGGAAAAAATCCATTTGTCCACTAATTCCTACGGGGAACGTCTTTATGTCAGCGGAGGGGCAGCTGGACAGCATCAAAAGGACACAAAACCTAACATTTTTCTTTCATAATTTAGGTAGAACATACAATTTTAAACAACTTTCCAGTTTACTTCTATTGTCAAATTTGCTTCATTCTCTTGCTATCATTTGTTGAAGGAGCAGCAATGCACTACTGGTTTCTAACTGAACACATGGGTGAGCCAATGACAAATCGGTATATATATGCAACCACCAATCAGCAGCTAGAACCTGGGTTCTCTGCTGCTCCTGAGATTACCTAGATAAACCTTTCAGCAAAGGATAATAAGAGAAGGAAGCAAATTAAATAATAGAAGTAAATTGGAAAGTTGTTTAAAATTGTATGCTCTGTCTAAATCGTGAATGTCTAGTTATGACTTTAATGTCTTTTTAAGCCTAAAAGGATATGAAACCCATATTTTTTCTTTAATTATTCAGACAGAGCAACTTTCCAAATGACTTCTATCATCTAAGTTGTTCTTTTGTGTCCTTTGTTGAAATGCACACCAAAGTAGAATCAGGAACAGCAATGCACTACTGGGAGCTAACTGATAATTGATGTCTCCACATATATACCTTTTCGCAGCGGCTCAACAAGTAGTGCATTGCTGCTCTGTTTAAAATTGTATTCTCTATCTGAATCATGAAAGAAAACGTTTGGGTTTGATGTCCCTTTAACCAAAGTTAAAGTTGTAGCTAGTGCTACTGCTACAAGCCAGTAGCACAAATAATTTCTTTTTTTTATTTATTATTTTTTAATTATGCATTGCAATAAATAGTGTAAATTGAATCTTTGGAGTTTTAAGTTTTAACTGCATGTATGAATCAACTGCATGTTTTTATCATATGCATTCTTTCATTCATATGTTAAAGGACTGAACGTTTGTGGTTTTCAGACTATGACAAATGTCTATTATAGATATTACAAGGCCCCATTCCAATCAAATTAAATTTGCACATGAAGCCGAAGCTTAGCGAGGGAGACATGGGCAAAACTGCAGTGTTTTAGGGGGTTAGGAGGACATGTTAGGTAGAACATGGGCGGAGTCAAAGCAGATTGTGGGTGGTCTTTTGACAGAGTCAAAACAAGCTGTGGGCAGTCCCTGGTTTAACTTAAAGGGGTCAATTTATCAGGCTCCGTATGGAAGGCTCACCGGAAACAGAAGGTATGAAGCAGCGGTCTAAAGACCGCTGCTCCATAGCCTGTCTGCCTATTCTGAGGCAACGGACAGAAATCAACCCGATTTGGATGATTGACTGCCCCTGCTAGCGGTATTGCACCAGCAGTTAACAAGAACTGTGCGTGCAATGATAAATGCCAACAGCGTATGCTGTCGGCATTTATCAATGTGCGGCTGGCATGATACACTACATTGTATCATGTCCATCCGCACTTTAATAAATATACCCCAAAAACTGGACTTTTCTAGAGAAGGGAAAGCTGTAGGATGGACAATTGGCAAACCTTTGACAATTATGTGATATGTAGGACATTGTATAGCAGTCCAGGCTTTGTTAAAGATCCTTTTCAAAGCTATTTCACTCATTCAGAAGAGTCACTATTTGAATTGGAAAAAAAATGTTTGGATTATTAAACTATATAAAAGCAAAATCTAAACATGTAAAAAAAAAACTGTAATAAGCATTGAACTTCATGGTTTTTAAGTGGGTTCTGGCAGCATTTCAACATAAGTTCACAGAAGCTACTGATATGCACTGAAAGCAAAAAAAAAAAAAAAAAGGAGGTTCATTTATTCAGTACTGTTGCTAATTACTGCCTAATATGCTCAAATGCAGGTTTTTCATTTGGCCATTAACATCAGTTCATGACATGTATGGGATTAATAATGTTGTATAATTTTGAGCAATTTTACAATTAACATATTTAAATCTAAAAACAATTCACTGCAATCCTAAATTTATCTTTGCACTACTGGGACAAGTGTTCGCTCTTAAGGTCAGGTTTGTTAGCAGCCCAGCAGTGAAACAGTTAACTAAAGGAATTAGCAAACACTACACAATGCAGACTACAAGGTGTGGTTCCCTTATTAACTGTTTCACTGGTGGGCCACTCAAAAAACCTGTCTTTCGAGGGTACACTGACTGGGACCTAGCTGAACGCATCTGGTGAGCCACTGGCAAGAGGCATATGTGTGTAGCCGCTAATCATTAGCTAGCTCCCAGTAGCACATTGCTGATCCTGAGCCTAGCTTTGTATGCTTTTCAACAAAGGATACCAAAAGAACAAAATACATGTGATAGAAATAAGTACATTGGAGTCTTAAAATTGCACGCTCTGCCTAAACCACGTAAGTTAAATTTTGACTTTCTGGTCACTTTAAATTTGAAAAAATGCTTTATTAACAGCTAAGTAATGGCACTTGACAAATAGGAATAGTATATTGCAAAATGCTTTATTTACAAGTTAAAATGGACACATTCTTTTTATTTTTGACCTTTCTGTCCCATTAAATACATCTGAAAATTGTGCTTCTTCCACTCCATCAAAAAAAAGTATAGTGAAATGTATAGCCCTACAACATTATACACAGGGACTGCATATTCATTTTATTTATATGATTTATATCTCTTACTTATTGGTTGAGGAAAAAGACCCAGGAATATGTATTCTAGCAGACTTTCTCTTGACTTGCAAAAGCTTGTCATTGATGCTAAAAAAAGGTAGTGCTAAATGATTTTAAAACATTTCTTTAGTATACTGATCTTTTGCAATTCACTGATGTATGATATGCATATAAAAAATATTGTTATCCCTTTCATTAAACAGACGGTTAGTCAAAGAGTTTGATCAAGTCAAGGGCTAGAGTAAGAATCATAAAGGAAACTTTAAGCATCTCGAAAATGATACAGAAAAGCAGCAGCAATGCTGTAACCATGGACGTTCACGTGGGGGGCTTGGCAGGAGGGGAGTACAAACTGCTGGGGAAAAGAGAGAAAGAGAGAGAGAGAGAGAGAGAGAGAGATTGTGAGAGAGAGATTGTGTGTGTGTGAGAGAGAGAGAGAGAGACTGAGAGATTGTGTGTGAGAGAGAGATTGTGAGAGAGAGATTGAGAGATTGTGTGTGAGAGAGAGAGAGAGAGATTGAGAGATTGTGTGTGAGAGAGAGAGAGAGAGATTGAGAGAGATATTGTGAGAGAGTGAGATTGTGAGAGAGAGATTGTGAGAGAGAGAGAGATTGTGAGAGAGAGAGAGATTGTGAGAGTGAGAGGTTGTGAGAGTGAGAGGTTGTGAGAGTGAGAGGTTGTGAGAGTGAGAGGTTGTGAGAGTGAGAGGTTGTGAGAGTGAGAGATTGTGAGAGAGAGAGATTGTGAGAGATTGTGAGAGAGAGAGAGAGATTGTGTGTGTGTGAGAGAGAGAGAGAGAGATTGTGAGAGAGATTGTGTGAGAGAGAGAGAGATTAAGAGATTGTGAGAGAGATTGAGAGAGAGAGAGAGAGAGAGATTGAGAGATTGTGAGAGAGAGAGATTGTGAGAGAGATTGTGAGAGAGATTGATAGAGAGAGAAATTGATTGATTTGTCTGGGCACATTTCATATTTTTGCACCCCCCCCATGGAAAAATTTCTGTAGACGCCCATGGCTGTTACAATGGGTCAAACGCATTTTTCTGTTTTTTTACTTTTGAATTCAAAGCAAGCATACATGTACTCAGATTACAATTCCATATTGCTGACATTTCCAGATAACCTTTAACATGCTCAGGTCCCTAGTTTTCATTTTGTCAACTGCATAACTTCTCTATAAAATCATGATGCCATCCCTCCCCCACACCAACACTTCATACATTTTAATTTCACATTCTGATCTTTTCCATATACTCCTCTTCTTACTAAGAACTTCCACCTCATTAATTTCAAAGGAAACAGAACTCTAGTAAATCTCATCAACACTTAGGCCTAGATTTGGAGTTTGGCGGTAGATGGGCTGTTAACGCTACGCAGGCTTTTTTCTGGCCGCACCATAAAATTAACTCTGGTATCGAGAGTTCAAAAAAATGCTGCGTTAGGCTCCAAAAAAGGAGCGTAGAGCATTTTTACCGCAAATGCAACTCTCGATACCAGAGTTGCTTACGGACGCGGCCAGCCTCAAAAACGTGCTCGTGCACGATTCTCCCATAGGAAACAATGGGGCTGTTTGAGCTGAAAAAAAAGCAGCGTTCAGCTCCTAACGCAGCCCCATTGTTTCCTATGGGGAAACACTTCCTACGTCTGCACCTAACACTCTAACATGTACCCCGAGTCTAAACACCCCTACCCTTACACTTATTAACCCCTAATCTGCCGCCCCGCTATCGCTGACCCCTGCATTATATTATTAACCCCTAATCTTCCGCTCCGTAAACCGCCGCTACCTACATTATACCTATGTACCCCTAATCTGCTGCCCCTAACACTGCCGACCCCTATATTATATTTATTAACCCCTAACCTGCCCCCCACAACGTCGCCGCCAGCTACTTACAATAATTAACCCCTAATCTGCCGACCGCAAAGCGCCGCCACCTACGTTATCCTTATGTACCCCTAATCTGCTGCCCCTAACACCGCCGACCCCTATATTATATTTATTAACCCCTAATCTGCCCCCCTCAACGTCGCCGACACCTGCCTACACTTATTAACCCCTAATCTGCCGAGCGGACCTGAGCGCTACTATAATAAAGTTATTAACCCCTAATCCGCCTCACTAACCCTATCATAAATAGTATTAACCCCTAATCTGCCCTCCCTAACATCGCCGACACCTAACTTCAATTATTAACCCCTAATCTGACGACCGGAGCTCCCCGCTACTATAATAAATGGATTAACCCCTAAAGCTAAGTCTAACCCTAACACTAACACCCCCCTAACTTAAATATAATTTACATCTAACGAAATTAATTAACTCTTATTAAATAAATTATTCCTATTTAAAGCTAAATACCTGTTAAAAAAAATCCTAATATAGCTACAATATAAATTATAATTACATTGTAGCTATTTTAGGATTAATATTTATTTTACAGGCAACTTGGTAATTATTTTAACTAGGTACAATAGCTATTAAATAGTTAAGAACTATTTAATAGTTACCTAGTTAAAATAATAACAAAATTACCTGTAAAATAAGTCCTAACCTAAGTTATAATTAAACCTAACACTACCCTATCAATAAATTAATTAAATAAAATACCTACAATTACCTACAATAAAACCTAACACTACACTATCAATAAATAAATTAAATACAATTTCTACAAATAACTACAATTACATAAACTAACTAAAGTACAAAAAATAAAAAAGAACTAAGTTACAAAAAATAAAAAAATATTTACAAACATAAGAAAAATATTGCAACAATTTTAAACTAATTACACCTACTCTAAGCCCCCTAATAAAATAACAAAGACCCCCAAAATAAAAAAATGCCCTACCCTATTCTAAATTAATAAATTTAAAAGCTCTTTTACCTTACCAGCCCTGAACAGGGCCCTTTGCGGGGCATGCCCCAAGAAAATCAGCTCTTTTGCCTGTAAAAAAAAACATACAATACCCCCCCCAACATTACAACCCACCACCCACATACCCCTAATCTAACCCAAACCCCCCTTAAATAAACCTAACACTAAGCCCCTGAAGATCTTCCTACCTTGTCTTCACCTCACCGGGTATCACCGATCGGTCCTGGCTCCGATATCTTCATCCAACCCAAGCGGGGGCTAGACATCCACTGAAGAAGTCCAGAAGAGGGTCCAAAGTCTTCCTCCAATCCGGCAAGAAGAGGACATCCGGACCGGCAAACATCTTCATCCAAGCGGCATCTTCGATCTTCTTCCATCTGGTGCGGAGCAGGTCCATGTTGAAGCAGCCGACGCGGATCCATCCTCTTCTTCCGGCGTCTCCCGACGAATGACGGTTCCTTTAAGGGACGTCATCCAAGATGGCGTCCCTCGAATTCCGATTGGCTGATAGGATTCTATCAGCCAATCGGAATTAAGGTAGGAATATTCTGATTGGCTGATGGAATCAGCCAATCAGAATCAAGTTCAATCCGATTGGCTGATCCAATCAGCCAATCAGATTGAGCTCGCATTCTATTGGCTGTTAGGTTTTATTGTAGGTAGTTGTAGGTATTTTATTTAATTAATTTATTGATAGGGTAGTGTTAGGTTTAATTATAACTTAGGTTAGGACTTATTTTACAGGTAATTTTGTTATTATTTTAACTAGGTAACTATTAAATAGTTCTTAACTATTTAATAGCTATTGTACCTAGTTAAAATAATTACCAAGTTGCCTGTAAAATAAATATTAATCCTAAAATAGCTACAATGTAATTATAATTTATATTGTAGCTATATTAGGATTTTTTTTTACAGGTAAGTATTTAGCTTTAAATAGGAATAATTTATTTAATAAGAGTTAATTAATTTCGTTATATGAAAATTATATTTAACTTAGGGGGGTGTTAGTGTTAGGGTTAGACTTAGCTTTAGGGGTTAATACATTTATTAGAATAGCGGTGAGCTCCGGTCGTCAGATTAGGGGTTAATAATTGAAGTTAGGTGTCGGCGATGTTAGGGAGGGCAGATTAGGGGTTAATACTATTTATGATAGGGTTAGTGAGGCGGATTAGGGGTTAATAACTTTATTATAGTAGCGCTCAGGTCCGCTCGGCAGATTAGGGGTTAATAAGTGTAGGCAGGTGTCGGCGACGTTGTGGGGGGCAGGTTAGGGGTTAATAAATATAGGGGTCGGCGGTGTTAGGGGCAGCAGATTAGGGGTACATAAGGATAACGTAGGTGGCGGCGCTTTGCGGTCGGCAGATTAGGGGTTAATTATTGTAGGTAGCTGGCGGCGACGTTGTGGGGGGCAGGTTAGGGGTTAATAAATATAATACAGGGGTCGGCGGTGTTAGGGGCAGCAGATTAGGGGTACATAAGTATAACGTAGGTGGCGGTCGGCAGATTAGGGGTTAAAAAAATTTAATCGAGTGGCGGCGATGTGGGGGGACCTCACTTTAGGGGTACATAGGTAGTTTATGGGTGTTAGTGTACTTTAGAGCACAGTAGTTAAGAGCTTTATGAACCGGCGTTAGCCCAGAAAGCTCTTAATTCCTGCTTTTTTTCGGCGGCTGGAGTTTTGTCGTTAGAGCTCTAACGCTCACTTCAGAAACGACTCTAAATACCGGCGTTAGGAAGATCTTATTGAAAAGATAGGATACGCAATTGACGTAAGGGGATCTGCGGTATGGAAAAGTCGCGGCTGAAAAGTGAGCGTTAGACCCTTTAATCACTGACTCCAAATACCGGCGGTAGCCTAAAACCAGCGTTAGGAGCCTCTAACGCTGGTTTTCACGGCTAACGCCAAACTCCAAATCTAGGCCTTATTTTCCATATTATTATTAGTATTGTGGAGACAATTTGCTTATTTGTGTATCCAACCTCATCTAACACCCCTTTGAAATACATGTAAACTCTGCATCTTTATAGCTATTGATCGTTAATCCTCTCCCATAACCACTTTTGATTCTAACGTGCTCACTAGAACGCTTGCTTTGTTTATGATGAAATAACAACCTTCATGAACTCTAAAGCCTTTAACCTTCTTGTTGCCATTAAACCAGGCTCACAGTGTCCTGCAACACTGTTATCTGATGGTCTTCCATACCTACCAACATTTCCTGCTGGCCCACTGATGAATAGAGCCGCGTAAGGAGGGGTGGGGATGCATGTGCGTGTCATGGGTAGGGTGGGATGTGCTGTGGGTTTGCGAATAGTGTAGGTGTGTCAGGGAAGGACAGCCTCTGGAAACAAGGGCATTTGCCCTTACTTGGTAAGCTGTGGGAGGGACAACGGGACACCTCCCAACCCATGATAATCACTCCTTCAGCTCTTTTCAAGTCTATGCTATACACTTTTTTTGCCTCCTGTTTTCCCGGTTCTGTTTTGATACCTAAATATGTATTTTTGGTTTGTAGCCATTCTATTGGCTCAGTGTCATACTCATTACTATCTGGCTTGCTATTCTGTGTTGCACGGGATCTACTCTAGACATGGATTTAGTTCCTGATGTAATTTTTTTAGTCATAATAAGATAAGAATATTTCAAGGAATATTGAAGGTTTTTTTCATGTCTTTCCAGTTTACTTCTTTTATCTAATTTGCTTCATTCTCTTGGTATCCTTTGTTGACAGAGCATCAATGTTCTAGCTAAACACACTGGGTGAGCCAATGAGAAGAGGCATTTAAGTGCTTCCACCAATTAGCATCTAGTTCCCAGTAGTGCATTGTTGCCCTTGAGCCTACCAGGTATGCTTGTCAATAATGGATATGAAGAGAACAAAGCAAATTAGAACTGCATGCTCTATCTGAATCATGATAAAAAAAATATGTGGGTTTCATGTTCCTTTGAAAACCCTAAATCTCTGGTTTACAAAATATTTTGTTATCTGGGGCATATGTGACATAGTTATAGATTTTTTTTTTGTTCAGGGTGGGCATTTTTCAAAGGCAAGTTGATATTTAAATTAATTAAACCATAAATACAGAAATCACCAAGCTTTTATAACTCTGAATAAAGCATTTACATACTGAGAATTTTATAATCAAAAAAAGTAGCACATTATTAACATTTTTCATCATTTCAAAACTTTTTGCATTGTGTGAAAACAAATTATATTAAATTTGGTAAAGGAAAAATACTACAAATAAATCTTATTTAATTCAAGTATGTTAATTAAATATTTTTTGCAAAGTCAATATTTTGTAATTTGTAAGTTTTTTTTTTTTTTTTTCTTTTATTGGAAAAACAAATCAAATTTCCAGTAGAGGAAGTCATTAGGTCTGAAATTAAACGCTGATTTAATAACTTTATAATACTTCTTAGGTCTAGAAGAAAGGTCCCAATTATCAATATGGCTGCCTGCATTTATTATTAGCACCGCCCCCTGTTCTGGCTTAACAAATCTTGTAAGAGCAGAGCCTGTCACTCCCCAAGGAAGAGTGAGTCTGGGTTCATTTGAATCTCTGAGGTGGTGGAGAGGTTAGGAAGCAGTGGTCCGATGAATGCTAATTGTTACCATGTGGTTAGAAGCGACTTTATAACTTGAGGCCTGTGCTTGATAACATTCCTGTACCTGTATTTACTGTATGTAAGAGGAGTAAGGTTTATAATGGTTCAGTACTCACTATTTACTAACCACTATTAGGATAAGTATTAAAATATGCATATTTTTTATCTCCCTGTCTCTCTTATTTATTCATCTCCTTAATCTATTACAAATTCTCTCAATTTGTTTAAAAAAAAAAAAAAACTTTCGTCTTAATTAGCTCTTAGAAACAGAGGTGTTCTACACTCTCTGGAAAAATAAATCAAACAAGATCATAACTTGTCACCTGCTGTGACAATTTCAATGATTTATAAAACGTGTTTATCTCTAAAATTCTTAATTATTTGAGTGTACTTTTAATATCTATTTATTTTCTTGTAATCTAAAAAAAAATATATATGTCTTGCAGAAATGAGAACCTTAACCCTGCAACTTTCTGCATAATTATTGCTTTATCAGTGCATGTCTACATGACCTTACTTGTACAGAGCACATATTTTTTCCATGCAAACATTTTGTAATGCAGATATACCTTATGCATACATAACAAAAAATATGTCTATATCCCTTTAAAGGGACAGTAAAGTCAAAATAAATCTTTCATGATTTACACAGAGCCTGCAATTTTAAACAACTTTCCACTTACTTCTATTATCTAATTTGCTTCTTTCTCTTACTATATTTTGTTGAAAAGCATACCTAAGTACGCTCAAGAGTAGCAATGCACTACTGGTGGGAGCTAGTTGCTGATTGGTAGCTTTACAAATATACTATACATCTTGTCATTGGCTCACCTAATGAGTTCAGCTAACTCCCTGTAGTGCACTGCTGCTCATTCAACAAAGAATACCAGGAGAATAAAGCACATTTTTTAAAACAAGTAAATTGGAAAGTAGTTTTCCCTCTTAACTGATCAATTTTCACCCCTGTTCTGAGCTGTTTTGGAGTTTTTAGATGCTGCTCACATTTAAGCCCTAGTGTAGGCCATTTTTCAGTGAGAAACACATATATATTACATATTGTTGTTTTCAGTAGACTCAGCAGATACAAACTATGCCATTATTTTGTGTATATATCATGACATGTAAGAACTCAACAACAAAATGTGTAAAAAATATATATATTTCTTTCCTAAGAAATAGAGAGTCCACAACATCAATTACTAGTGGGATATTCACTCCTGGCTTGGCCAGCAGGAGGAGGCAAAGAGCACCCCAGCAAAGCTGTTAAGTGTCACTTCCCTTACCCATAACCCCCAGTCATTCTCTTTGCCTCTGTCAATGGATGATGTGAAGTTGGTGTCTGAAGATATTTATTCATTTTTCGGGTACTTTTCCCTGCAAGCAAGGATTGGGGTTTAGCTGTGTCCACATCAATATCTTGAGTAAGAGTAGTGGTGGCTTTTAAGCAGTTAGAAAGTGGCGAGGTGGTCCTTGCTTTGTTTTCTAACATATTTGCTACCCTTCTCATAAGGAACGTCTGTTGCATAACTTGGATATTGTGCATGCTCTCAAATTTTACCTACAGACGACTAAGGATTTTCGCCAGTCTTCTGCCCTTTTTATTTGTTTCTCTGGAAAGCGTAAGGGTCAGAAGGCTACTTCTACTTCTCTTTCCCTCTGATTGAGAATTATGATTCGTTTTGCTTATGAGGCTGCTGGACAGCAGCCTCCTGATAGAATTACAGCTCATTCCACTAGGGCTGTCTCCTCTTCTTGGGCTTTAAAAAATGAAGCATGGTCCTCTCTGCATACTTTTTCAAAATTCTCCAAATTTGATACTTTTGCCTCGGCTGAGGCCTCTTTTGGGAGAAAGGTTCTTCAAGCGGTGGTGCCTTCTGTTTAGGTATACCTGTCTTGTTCTCCCTCCCTGTTCATTCCGTGTCCTCTAGCTTCGGTATTGGTTTCCACTAGTAATTGGAATGATGCTGTGGACTCTCTATGTCTTAGGAAATAAAATAAAATTTATGCTTACCTGATAAATGTATTTCTTTCCAGACATGGAGAGTCGACGACCCCACCCTTAAGATGAGACTGTAATTTTTTACTAAACCTCATGCACCTCTACACCTTTGTGTTATCTTCTTTTCCATTTCTCTTTGGCTGAATGACTGGGGGTTATGGGTAAGGGAAGTGACACTCAACAGCTTTGCCTCCTCCTGCTGGCCAGGCCAGGAGTGAATTTCCCACTAGTAAATGGAATGACGTTGTGGACTCTCCATGTCCGGAAAGAAAGAAATTTATCAGGTGAGCATAAATTTAATTTGTTGTTATAATTTTAATAAACAAATTTGTAAACAATTGCGTGTGTGTTTTGTAAACACTTTAGTTAAAAGAAGAAGTGGTTATCCTCATATAAATAAGGGCCTTTGGATATCATTATATAACTTTGATGTGCACATAAGGGATCACATGAGACTAAATTCAAAACAAAATACACAATTATTTACATCAGGTGATCACTATTACCACGGTTTTAATCTGACTATTAAAAACGATGTAGTAGATTTTTTTTAAGAGGGGATTCTAGGATTTAAAACAAGGGGACTTGAACTTTTTATCGCCTCATTTATGGGAATCCAAAAGGGGGGGGGGGGGGTAAGGTGGTAATTTTCCCACCTTTGATTTGTCTCTCCACCTTTTTCTTTTAATCTCCCTGAATATAGCTCCATTTTTCAGGAAGAAGCATAGTATTCTGGGAGTTATATAACATCCTGGAATTTAAAGTTCACTATTTCACTCTCAGTATTGTGATTCTGTAATTATGAACTCTAATTCCCAGCATGCATTGTACAGTGGTGGGGAGTCAACTTCCTGGAAGACAGAAAGTTTTGCATGAGTTCAGGCCCCTCTTCCATGCTGTGTATGTGTAATGCTTGTGGGATAGTCCACTATCAAACCAAACTCGGCCAGTAGTCTTCTTATCCCGGTGTCGAGCTGGAATGATAGGGAAAATCCCAGAGCAGAGAAAGTTCGCAAGATGAGGTAAGTGGTACTCACTATAGGCAGGATAGTCTTTGCCGACAACAGGCGGGGTATCAGAGGAAGGTGGTTTAAGGGTAAACCACTAGAATGGTCAGGCAGGCAGGGTTTGGCAACAGTAAGGCAGTCCAAAGGTAAACCACTAGAATGGTCAGGCAAGCAGAGTTTGTCAACGGTACAGCAGTCTAAAGGTAAACCACTAGAATGGTCAGGCAGGCAGGGTTTGGCAATGGTAAGGCAGTCCAAGGTATATTAGGGGTTAAGCAAGCAGAGTAGTCAGACAGGCAGAGTCCATTAATAGTGAGGCAATCCAGTACTCTAGGGGTTAAGCAAGCAGTGTAGTCAGACAGGCAGAGTTCATCAACAGTGAGGCAATGCAGTACTTTAGGGGTTAAGCAAGCAGAGTAGTCAGACAGGCAGAGTTTGTTAACAATGAGGAAATCCTGTACTTTAGGGGTTAAGCAAGCAAATTAGTCATACAGGCAGGAGTTCAGAAACGTTATGGCAATCCAGTATACAGTAATAACAATCACACCCAGGAGCACACAAAGTAACACCTATACTTGGGCAATGAAGGTTGAAAAGGGAGCATTTTACACAGGCGCAGGATTCGCGCCACAGGAGACCGGCTTCAGAGTTAGAGGAGCGTGCGGCGATTATGTCACCGACGCACACAACAGGAGTCGACACGGCCCTTGACAATGAGCAGGGAAGCAGGCGCCGTGTCCCTAGCAACGGCTAGAGCGGCGTGGTGTGACAGTATGTATATGTATCCCAAACACTGGAGAAGGCAACTTATAAACCCTTTACACAGGTTTATATATTTATTTAAGTCATCCAAAGAAGTAGTAGCACTGCTTCTTAAAGTATCTAAAATATATTTATTAGAACATAGCCTTTAAAAGTACAAGTTGTACTTTTAAAGGCTATGTTCTAAAAAAAACATCTTTTGATACTTTAAGAAGAGGTGCTGCTACTTTTTCGGATGACTTACAATTTGGAAGGTTTATGCTGAACCCTGTAGCATGCACCTTTTGAGAATAAGGGTGCTAGACACTTCATTTTATGTATCTATTTGTGTGGTCAGTTCTTCTGCACAAGTGGTAGTTGAGGGGAAAGGGTGCACTGTGCCAGTAATCCTAAACTCTGCACCATGACTTCCATATATATATTGAAATAAGAAAAAATTGTGAGAGTCAAAATAACATAATAATAACTAAAGAGCAAAAGCTCTAAAAACCACTCTCAAGGGTAATGGTGCAGACCCTAAAAAAAGACTTTAACATGAATAGAAATAGAAAGAGAAGAGGTATAAGAGCTTTTTAACCTCCGCAGTTAGGGAATTCAGCACTCTTTTAGAAACAATTAATCAAATAAACATTTGACACGAATAACTCAGGTGAAAGCTTCAAACAAACTTGTTTATTACCCATGGTATAGGGAGAACTACCACACAATAAAATTAAATATGCCTAAAGTAAAAACAGTCCACGTATATAAAAAAAAAAGCATATCTTCGTGCACAAGAAAAAAAATTCATGGCCTGGAAAAAGAATATATAAGTGCACACTTTAAATCATTAACTTGTTATTCAGCATAATGCATGGTTTCCTTTGCAACGTGATATGTAAACCGGCGTTTAGAAATGGACCGAACTCAAGGTCCCAGCTGACATGGCAGGACAGAAAGGAGAAGGAAATCTTCACTTACTTCCTTTTCCACATATGACCTCACACATTTCCAGTAACCTTAACGTAAGACTTTATGGAATGGCCAGTGACATCAAGGGATCCAAGCAATCGTGAGACCTCAGACTCTTTCCCTGCTGCTCCACACTCGCAGTTCAGCTTCAGTATGTCTTGACACACCTCCCAGTGTGATGTCGCTCCAGGCAAAGGCTGTTACAAGTATTTAAGCCGGTTCAGGTAACATGTCAAAGGATTAACACTGTATCTAAACTGTATCCAGTTTAGTTCAAGATGATAGAAAGACTGGTTCAAGATGATAGAAAGGCAACAGCAACTCAAATAATAACTTGTTACAACCAAGGTATGCAGCATACCATCTCTGAATGCACAACACGTTGAATCTTGAAGCAGATGGGCTACAGCAGCAGAAGACCACACAGGGTGCCACTTTTGTCAGCTAAGAACAGGAAAATGAAGCTACAATTCACACAGGCTCACCAAAATTGGACAATAGAAGATTGGAAAAACGTTGCCTGGTCTGATGAGTCTCGATTTCAGCTGCAACATTCAGATGGTAGGGTCAGAATTTGGCGTAAACAACATGAAAGCATGGATCCATTCTGCCTTGTATCAACGGTTCAGTCCGGTGGTGGTGGTGTAATGAACAAAAGAAGCAAGGTCTCCAGCACTTAAAATTTTTTATTGGCACAGTTTATAGTGATGTTTCGGGGTCACAGCCCTTTATTCATGCTTAATGTTTAACATTAGCCTAATCAACATTTAAATACCCTAAAATTGGTGCCTTCGTCACACTAATTGGGAGAAGGGCTCCCTCTAGTGGCCAAAAGTATACACACACCAAATTCATAAATACAATCTAACTGTATATAAAGATAAAGAGATACAAAATATCAAATATTTTTACAAAAAATTCATAGAAAAAATTAAAAACAATTTTGGGCTAGAATATCAGGTTAAATATTTAAATAACGAGGATAAAGCAACAGATATAATATTTCTTGATGTACATTGAACAAAACATTAAAAGAAACAAGACAAATCAAAATCTCTATTGAGCCCTTTTGGTGCCATGCTTTCCAATTTATGTACCAACCACATCTCCCTCTGTTTTAACTGACGTTCCCTGTCTATGCCCAATCTATTTTGGGGGATATGGTCAATAACCTGCCATCTCAGTTGGCTTATATTGTGGCCTTTTTCTAAAAAATGGCTTGATACTGGTGCCTCCTGATTCTTGCACCTGATATTGGACCTGTGTTGGCTCATACGGTCCCTCACTCTACGAGTGGTCTCCCCTATATAAACCAACGAGCATGGGCATTTTATAAGGTAAACGACGTAGGTGGTCTCACAGGTGTAGTACCCCTTGATTTCAAACATTTTCCCACTCTGTGGGTGGTGAAAATTGGCCCCTCTGATCACTGAATGACGACTCATACAGCTAAGGCACGGGAAAGTCCCCATGTTTTTTTTACTCAAAAGTAGATGTCTGTTTTGTTTGCTTGGCCCTATGTCTGTATGAACCAGATGGTCCCTTAAACTTTTAACCCTCTTATGTGCCATAATTGGTGGTTCTTGGAACTGTAAAATATTGGCATTAAACTAAACACCTTGTTGATAAGGGGGCTATACTGGCTAACAAAAACCAATCTATTATCCTTAGGATTTTTTATTCCTAATGTCTCCCAATGTCTCCATGGTGTGATTCAAAAGTTTTTTTGGATATCCTCTATCTGTAAACTTTCTTGACATTTCTCTAAATCTCACCTTACGAGTCTCATCATTATCCACTATTCTACTAACTCTCACTTGTCCTACGGTGGTGTGCTGTTCCCATTGTTTCAAGTGGTGGTGTAATGGTGTGGGGGATATTTTTTTGGCACACTTTGGGCCCCTTAGTACCAATTGAACATTGTTTAAACACCACGGCTTACCTGAGTATTGTTGCAGACCATGCCCATCCCTTTATGACTATAGTGTACCCATCTTCTGATGGCTATTTCCAGCAGGATAGTGCACCATGTCACAAAGCTCAAATCATTCTTGTGAACTGCTTGTGCAATACCTTCCCTGCAGATTTGCGGCCGCTAGCAGGGGGTGTCAACCAGCCCGATTGTATAGGATCAGGCGGATTGATGTCCACAGACTCAGAGCAGGTGAACAAGTTATGGTGCTATGGACTGCTGCTTCATAACTTCTGTTTTTGGTGAAGCTGAATTCTCGCGCGGAAACAGGGGCCCCAATGAGAGCATACTAAGGTAGGCTCAAGAGCATGCATGTATCTTGAGCACTATTTGGCAGCATTGTTTGTAATACATATGCAGGTAACATATTGTTTTGAGTACTATATGTATTCCAAACATAAATCAATCATAACACCCTTATAACTCATAAACATTATTGTATATACACAATATCAACAATACTGATTCAAGTTGCTACTAGTGAACAACTACAAATATGGAAGTGAATTCTTCAGATGCTTATGTGTTGAATTAATATCAATGAGGCATTCCTGTATAGGTGTGTGTGTGTGCATTTGTGCCTATGTAAACAGGTATGTGAATTTGTGTGTATGTGTGTGTGCGTGTGTATGTGTGTATATATACAGGGAGTGCAGAATTATTAGGCAAATTAGTATTTTGACCACATCATCCTCTTTATGCATGTTGTCTTACTCCAAGCTGTATAGGCTCGAAAGCCTACTACCAATTAAGCATATTAGGTGATGTGCATCTCTGTAATGAGAAGGGGTGTGGTCTAATGACATCAACACCCTATATCAGGTGTGCATAATTATTAGGCAACTTCCTTTCCTTTGGCAAAATGGGTCAAAAGAAGGACTTGACAGGCTCAGAAAAGTCAAAAATAGTGAGATATCTTGCAGAGGGATGCAGCACTCTTAAAATTGCAAAGCTTCTGAAGCGTGATCATCGAACAATCAAGCGTTTCATTCAAAATAGTCAACAGGGTCGCAAGAAGCGTGTGGAAAAACCAAGGCGCAAAATAACTGCCCATGAACTGAGAAAAGTCAAGCGTGCAGCTGCCAAGATGCCACTTGCCACCAGTTTGGCCATATTTCAGAGCTGCAACATCACTGGAGTGCCCAAAAGCACAAGGTGTGCAATACTCAGAGACATGGCCAAGGTAAGAAAGGCTGAAAGACGACCACCACTGAACAAGACACACAAGCTGAAACGTCAAGACTGGGCCAAGAAATATCTCAAGACTGATTTTTCTAAGGTTTTATGGACTGATGAAATGAGAGTGAGTCTTGATGGGCCAGATGGATGGGCCCGTGGCTGGATTGGTAAAGGGCAGAGAGCTCCAGTCCGACTCAGACGCCAGCAAGGTGGAGGTGGAGTACTGGTTTGGGCTGGTATCATCAAAGATGAGCTTGTGGGGCCTTTTCGGGTTGAGGATGGAGTCAAGCTCAACTCCCAGTCCTACTGCCAGTTTCTGGAAGACACCTTCTTCAAGCAGTGGTACAGGAAGAAGTCTGCATCCTTCAAGAAAAACATGATTTTCATGCAGGACAATGCTCCATCACACGCGTCCAAGTACTCCACAGCGTGGCTGGCAAGAAAGGGTATAAAAGAAGAAAATCTAATGACATGGCCTCCTTGTTCACCTGATCTGAACCCCATTGAGAACCTGTGGTCCATCATCAAATGTAAGATTTACAAGGAGGGAAAACAGTACACCTCTCTGAACAGTGTCTGGGAGGCTGTGGTTGCTGCTGCACGCAATGTTGATGGTGAACAGATCAAAACACTGACAGAATCCATGGATGGCAGGCTTTTGAGTGTCCTTGCAAAGAAAGGTGGCTATATTGGTTTGTTTTTGTTTTGTTTTTAAATGTCAGAAATGTATATTTGTGAATGTTGAGATGTTATATTGGTTTCACTGGTAAAAATAAATAATTGAAATGGGTATATATTTGTTTTTTGTTAAGTTGCCTAATAATTATGCACAGTAATAGTCACCTGCACACACAGATATCCCCCTAAAATAGCTAAAACTAAAAACAAACTAAAAACTACTTCCAAAAATATTTAGCTTTGATATTAATGAGTTTTTTGGGTTCATTGAGAACATGGTTGTTGTTCAATAATAAAATGAATCCTCAAAAATACAACTTGCCTAATAATTCTGCACTCCCTGTATATATATATATATATATATATATATATATATATATATATATATATATATATATATATATATATATATATATGTGTGTGTGTCTGTATGCATTTGTATGTGTAAGTATGTGTTATAGTTTTCCTATATATGTATGCGCATTTGTAGGTGTGCATGTGCATATCTAAGTATGTGTTATTGTGTGCATGTGTATGTGTGTGTGTAGGTGTGTTTATGTATGCCTGTGTGTATTTGGTGTTTGTGTGTAGGTGTAGCTGTGCATGCATTTATGTGCATGTGTGTGTGTTTATATATATATATATATATATATATATATATGTGCGTGTTAATGTGGGTGTATGTGGGCATGTGTGTGTAAATGGTTTGTGTTTATGTGTGCACAGAGGAGTGTGTTTATAATAGTGTATAGAGGTTTGTACGTGTAGTCCATGTGGATATATTATAGATAGTGTACACAATTATTTAGGATAGCACAAGTATGCCACATTTGCCTGTTTTCTAGCATGTGCAGATTTCTCATGGTATTTGACAATTCTATCAAGTTTTAACTAAAAAAGATAATAAAATCCAAGCCATAACTCATTCCAAAACTAGATAAAATACCACCAAATACAGCTAATTTCAATGTTAGCTTCTATTGAAAATTTCAGTAATTTATGATTTCAAATAGGAATGTTTTTTATTTTATTTTACATTTTCAGCGTCTCTGTGATTGCCCATCATACTTAACAGCATTGCATCTTGCTCTCGTACAGGTCTTTACAGTGATGTACAAATAAAAAGCCTTAATTCATTTTTCATCCAATAAAAAGCTAAATGGGTTTAAGATAATGGTTCATTGAGATCTTCCTTCTAGTGCTTCATAAGCCTTATGGCTTCTGGCATTCCAGCACTTTACTACAATTTTGCAATATGACTACAGACAATTTTGCAGGACTGCAATAACCCTTGGGGATGTCATGTTAAATTGCCCTCTCTTGACTACATAAATAAGCACTTGACTGAAAACATGCGGTCACCTTCACCGTCATTTAGGACAGACAGGAGATATACTAAGTGATAGCTTTAACCACTTATAGCGTTTTAGTCATAACGTTCCTAACAGCACAGCATAGGCACATCTATTTCTACAAGGCTTTTCTCGAACTCCTGCTGTCAGCTATCTTACCAGTATCCGTACAACTGAGGCCTATCAATATGCCTTGGTTGTCACTTCAACTCCATCGAGATTATTAACGGCACAGCTGTTATGTGCATAACCTGTAAATTTGGGAGACAATATTGGTTTCCCCACATAAAAAATAATGAAAAATATAATGTAAAGTATACAAGTAAAGTACTAGTGAATTTCATTTTAAATAGGTATTGAAGGATGAACTGACATATTTTATATATTGTAAATGTGCTGTATGCAGAAAAGTCCTCACGTATTTTAAGCAAAAACTCATTATATTACAGAAAACAATCTTAGTATGACATAACACATTTTTTATTAAAATAATTAAAGTAATTGTTTGTAATCAGAAATACCGTACCCTATCATTTGATTATTAAAAGTGAAATTGCTAATAGCTAACACTAACTAATTTTAAGAAACATGGGACGTAGGGTGGCATGTACTAACTGCGGAGCGGACAATGTTCTCAACTTGTGAACCTGTCTGCTTAACTTTATGGGGTATGGGCAGAGGACCCTGTTTGTCCGCTGCCCTTATGTATTATTACACATTCAAGCGTGTGTGTAATGCCGCACCCTTCTCTTGTGTGAGAGAAGGGCCTGTCAATCACCCCAAGCAAAAGTGTTTGGGGCAATTTCCCTTCTTAAACTTATTAGTGGCGTAGCAATCATTGTAAGACTGTTGCTTTTTTCATTGCAAGAAACAGGCTTGCATGTGCCGAATTTGCCCTGCAAGGGCTCCGAAACAGCTTACGCTGCTTAGTACATGGAGCTCATAAAATACATTTTTACCAACAAATAGTTAAAATGATAAAGGGATAGAAAGTTTGAAATTACTATTTCAGCAACATATGCATATATGCTACGTGTGACTAGTTGATCAAGGTTCAAAAACATTGCTAGCTCAGAAATCTGACGGTTGAGTGTATTGCGTCAACGAAGATTTAATTTGTGTCATGCAAGCCACTGCTGACTATATAAGAAGCTGTGGTGTTTAAATACTAGTGCATGGGTCCTCGCAGCATATGTACATATGCTGCTGAAGGACAGCAATAACTTTTACTAGAAGCATTTTTGCTAATGCAAGTATAAAGGAAAAAATATACTTCAATTTAAAATTTAAATGAACCAATGCAAATTTAATTTGATTAGGTTAGAAGCATTGAAAAACACAAGTGGTAGCAAGCAGTGCACCTCCAAATGCCCTAAAAATGTCCTATTATTATTATTTCCTTAATTTTATTATTTCAGTCTCTGAATTATTCTGAGCTATTTATATTTTGGCAGTGCAATTTTATTTAAATGTTTGTACTTTTTTAAATGGGATCATGCATCCTTAAAATACCACGTTAAAAACAAATATTATTTTCCTCCTTTTTTCTCTATTCCACCTTTATGGGCAATACTTAAAGGGACACTGAACCCAAAATTTTTCTTTCATGATTCAGATAGAGCAGGCAATTTTAAGCAACTTTCCAATTTACTCCTATTATCAATTTTTCTTCGTTCTCTTGCTATCTTTAATTGAAAAAGAAGGCATCTAAGCTTTTTTTTGGTTCAGTCTCTGGATAGCAAATTTTTATTGGTAGATTAATTTATCCACCAATCAGCAAGACCAACCCAGTTTGTTCACCAAAAATGCGCCGGCATCTAATCTTACATTCTTTTTATTTACAACAGGTAGCAAGAAGAGACTTGCTCCCAAAAGAATACAAACTATAGCACTCAGGACTTGTGCATATAATTACCATATATACTTAACGTGGATACAGGATATTGACAAATGCTAGTGATTCAAAAATTAAAATTTAACTTTTAATAGTATATGTTAAAATAGGATTAGAAATTAAAAACACTCTTAAACTGCAAATGGTAGTGGATACATATAGGTTAATTATTATTGGTTCAGTTCCACCTAACCTTTTTATTTTTGCTAGGAGTAGTAACTAATCTAAGCACTTATAGTAGACAGGTAGCAGTGTGATGCCTTGCCTAGGGTGAAAGTGAATACAATATAATTCAATTAGTCTCTATCACTCTAGTAGCTGGATATACTTCAATGTCTCTTGTATACCTCTAAGTCTTTAGTTATCTAGTAAATTGACTGGCAGACACGTTACTCAGTATTCATGCTAATATCACGCTCTCAATAGATTTTGAGCGTGTTTCCAATATCATTGTACCTCCTATATTCCTATCTCTTATAACTCACAATGTCTATTGCTTGTATGCGGTGCTGTAGGTAGAGGTTTCATAAAGTTTCAGTTTTTTGTAGTACTCTATTGGTTTTACCTCTGCAGAAAAACACTACATATTTAGTGTGCGGGGTATAGCAGATCCGTTATTATCAGTATTTACGCTGTCCCTAATATTAAGTATGGAGAGCGTGACGAATAATTAGTCTGTTTGGATTTGCTATCAAATACACTTATTATTGCATTGGTTTAACTTCTGCAGAGAAACGCTGCATATTAAGTGTGTGGGGTGTAGCTGATCCTATAATGTCAGTGTTAATCGCTGTTCTTAATACTAAATATGGAAAGCGTAACAAATGATTGGTCGGTTTGGATTCGCTATCAAATATACTTGTCAATGTGGACCCCCATTCTCACTTTCTATGCCTCTAGCGTTATATTAAGCTTGTAGGTGCTACTAGTGTTTCCCTCTATTGAAACCTACAAAATTAGCTTACTGTTTGATACCATTCATACATTTGTTAGTTATTGCTTGACCCACTTATGTAAGATTGCGGTCAGTGAAATTGTTGTGTTTTAACAAAGTTGAGAAAACATACGATTAGTAGCTGAATTAATTTAGCTTCTCAAACTCTTAGACGAAACATTGTTAGTTTCATTTTGAGAGAGTAGCTGGTCAGTTTGCAACTGAAAATATAATATACTTGCGAGTGCTCAGAATTTCAGTTGCAGCTGTCAGCAGTGCTTGCTCTCTACTTAATACTGAGAGTTATAGGAATGTATCATTGAATTGGTGGAAACTGACCACCTGTAACTATAATAGCACCAGTATCGACTACAGTAATTTTATATGCAGCTTAAGGCTTGCCTAAAAACACAGGAGCTCCTAGGACTCCTCACCATTTCCCTATCTTTCCTGACATGTTTCGCCGTGACCCGGCTTTTTCAAAGGACATCGCGCCGCGGGAAACTTGGCTTTTTATAGCGTGTACATTCTTGCATTTCAAATAAAGATACCAAGAGAATGAAGATAATTTGATAATAGAAGTAAATTAAAAAGTTTCTTAAAATTGCATGCTCTATCTGAATCACAAAAGAAAATTTTTAGGTTCAGTGTCCCTTTAAACTGCCCCATACAGCAATGTAATTTTTACATCCTCCTCTTCCTGTCCTTTCAATGTAAACTTATCATTAAAACATGGGAAGCTGTAGTACACATCACTAGATAATAAAACAGGAGAGAACTACATCTACTAGCACTCACCCTTCTTGAGGGCAATCTGAGGGCCCCCACTGACTCCCACCCCGGAGATCTGGCCTGTATAATGACAGGCTTCGCCAGGGCTTCACGTTTTGCGTGGTGACATCACGCGCAATTACGTGATGACGTCACCGAGCAACTTTATTTAAAAATTACAATGGACAGTATAGGGCATCTAAGCAGCTATAGACCCCCAAGACCCACCGTTGGAAAGGTAATTGCCTAATCTTTCCAACGGTATAAGTCTTGGGATCTGAAAAAAAATAAAAAAGTAAAAAAAATATATATTTAAAAAACCAAACAAAAAAACCCTCAAATCTAGCTTAGCACCCAGGTGGGAAATAGCTATTTATATATCTCTTAGGAAGTAAATAGGCTTTTTTTCAAATCTAGTAAAAATGCTCTGAAAAATTCAGAATGGTTTTCAGAATACTGCTAATCAAATATAATAATTGCTTTCAATATTTGCATGTATATGTGAATACATCTTAACCCTTTATAAAATCAGAGAGGACTTTAATGCATTGCTTTGCAAAAAAGTTAAAGGGACATGAAACCCAATTTTTTTTCATTCATGATTCAGATAGAGCATAACATTTTAAACAACTTTCCAATTGACTTGAAAAGCATATATTTTATCACCACTATGTCTGTCCATTATGACAAAAGTTAGTTTAACCAGCTCAGGCCCATATATCTTTCTTGTTATTTGTTTAATGGTTTTATTTCCCTACATGGATACCTCTGTCTTATGTCTGTAATTTTGAACTTTCCCTGTGTTTCTGCCTGAATGACCTTTAGCTCAAATGTCCATAAATACCCCCTCCCGATTCCTTAACTTTTCATTGCAGACCCATCTGCAGACCCATCTGACGCTAATATAGCTCTCTCCCTCAGCCTGATTTTAAAGTATATATGCCCCAGTCTTGCAAGCAATATACAGACCTGCATTTCAGCTGTCCCACTGCCCTGCAAACAGATAGCCTCTGGAAGATAGTTTCCCTCCCACCCACAGCTCATTTTCTCATTTATAGATAGTCTCCCACACAACTTTCATTCTCCTATAATGACAGCTGCAAACACTGATCAGCACATCCTTCCCTTCACTTAACCCTATAGAATACATACCCTCTCTCCCTACAAATAGCTATATATCACACATCAATACTATATACTTTTATTTCTTTTTAATTTTGTATTATTTTTGTTTTATTTTCATCTACACACCTCATACCACTAACATGAATCCAAATATGACCATACTGTTATTCGTGATAACTCTTTTCTCACTTCAATTTTGTTCACATCACTATCGTCAAAAGCACACACCTCAAACTGGAAAACAAATTATCATACACAATGGCCTGCTCTGTTGCTGTAACTTATCTGCTGAGTGATGGTGGAGCTTTATAAAAAATAACCCTCCTACCCCCACCTCACAAAATTATAAAGTATCCCATTTACTATATGGCCAAACTAAAACTATGTCCAAATTCCTATACCTTATGTTACTTGCCCTTGCAAATGATGTAGAGTCTAACCTGGTCCCCCAACAAATTCCATTTCTAGACTTCCAGCTAAAAAAGGCCTCTCCTTTGTGCACTAAAATATCTGCAGCTTACTACCAAAAATCGATGCACTGCAAGCATGGTGCACAAACCCAAAATCATTGTGATCTCTGAATCGTGGCTAACCGCAAAAATACCTGACTCTGCCATTGCAATATATGGGTATTCATGCCATAGAAATGACAGAGCAAAGAGAGGAGGCGGCATTGTAATAATGTTGACAATTCCACAAAGTACACCCCCTTACAAAAATCTATCTCTCCTGCCAGCTTTGATTTCCTTTCTGGCACAATTGAGCTCCCGTGCAGTAAATCAAACATTGTTGCAGGAATCTACCGCCCCACCTAGCTCCCCTGTGCATTCACTTTCTGGAGATTTTAATATTGATTGGCTGAATTCGAAAAATAATAGTTGTTGCTTGCTGTTTAAGACTTTGCAGCTAACGCAAATTAATCTCGTCCCCATTTCGCATAAACATCAAAAGCCATAATCACACCCTGCTCGATTGGATTCTCTCCACTTCTCCTGACCAAATCCAGGATGCTGGTGTTCTCCCTAACAGTTTCAGTGACCACTGCTTAGTGTACTGCGTGCACAAAATAAAGGCAACTAAATCCTCTCCCAAGGTTAAAATCACCAGGTCCTTCAAAAAATGTAATCTTCAATCATTTCTAAATGACAACAAGAACCTCCCCTGGCACAGTTTAAACCTAATCCCAAATTTAGACTCTGCAGTTAAATTCTTTCAGTCTGAGCTCCTGCAAGTTGGAATTTGCATTCCCCGCTGCGTAAGGTGAGAGTAAAAGGAGCACATTTGAATTGGATCACAGCTGACCTCCTTCAAATGTACCAGTTTCGGGATTCATTGTGGTCAAAGTTCAAGCATACTGGCTCTATGAACGATCACTGTGTATATAGACAATGGCGAAATATACGCACTAAACAAACAAAATTGTCCAAGGCCCAATATTTCGGTGAAAATCTGAACAATAACATATTAAACCCTAGAAAGTTTTGGAAAGTCATAAATAACTTACAAACTCCACCAATCCACTCCCAACCCGCCACTGTCAATGTGGACAACCAAACCCTGCAACTCCCCTTAGAAGTAGCAAATGCCTTTAACAGTTATTTTGTCGGATGCTCCACCACCCTGATTGACAAACTAATAAATGACACGCATCCTGAAACTACAAATGTGGATCAGACCCCACTAAATCAGCAAAGACCCAATATAGAGAAGTTCAATTTTAGACCTGTACCCATCAATGTCATTAAGAAACACCTTAATAATCTAAAAAAGAAAAAAACAGTCTGGACCTGATCAAATCCCAGCAATGCTGTGAAAGCTCAGTGCGCCAGCAATTGCTAAACCTGTCACAACCCTAATTAATGAATCCTTGGTGTCTGGATACATACCTAAACTTTGGAAGACTGCAATAGTAGTGCCTATCCATAAAAGTGGTGAGATAACCTTTGTTTCTAACTATTGCCTAATATCATTGCTCCCAGTATTGTAAAAAATCTTGGAAAAATGCGTCCATACGCAATTATGTGAGTATTACCAGCATTCTGACTATCTGAATACAAAGAGAGAAGTGCTCTACCAGGAATGAACAACAGCTAATTAGCTAGTTCTATGGCGATTTACCACCCGGAAGCAGCCTATTTTATATCAGTCTGATCCCGCCAAGATAGGTCAGTCCAGTCCCAAAATACCAGGCAATTCTCCTCTGAACAAGGAACATGACAACCCCAGACGATCGTTAATTAATATGACCCTGGGGAAGTCTCCCTATGGGTGATGGGGGAAACCAGACGTGGACTCCTTGCCCAGTGTGCTTAGAGGAATGTGGCTGCACCTCACTGACGAGGCCCATAGGAGGCCGAAACGATCGTCTGGGGTTGTCATGTTCCTTGTTCAGAGGAAAATTGCCTGGTATTTCGGGGCTGGACTGACCTTAGTTGGCGGGATCAGACTGATATACTTCAGGAAAGTTTTCCTTTGTGAAAAGCACACTGGTCTAAAAGAGGCTGCTTCCAGGTGGTAAATCGCCATAGAACTAGCTGATGAGCTGTTGTTCGTTCCTGGTAGAGCGCTTCTCTCTTTGTATGCAATCTAACTATCTGACCCTTGATCAATAAGGTTTTCGCCCGAATCACTCCACTACAACTGCCCTCCTAAAAGTTTGCAACGACATCCAAACTGGCATGGAACAAGGAGACCTAACTGGAGCTATTTTCCTTGATTTTGCAAAGGCCTTTGACACAGTAGACCAAGACATACTACTGCTCAAACTAAAAAAACGTAGGTATTGGTGATCATCCGCTAACCTGGTTTTGATTATATGTATTGGATCCATCACAATATGTCTCCATTTCTGACAGCGACTCCCTCCCTCTCCCAGTCACGTGTGGTGTTCCCCAAGGTTCCATTCTCGGTCCCCTACTATTCACATTATTTATAAATGATCTGCCTAATGTCTGCAAATCCTCAACTGTACACATGTACGCAAATGACATGGTAATCTATGCAAACAATTCCGATCTGCCGCAGCTTGAAGCAGTGCTCCAAGACCAGTTCACAGAGGTAAAAAAGTGGATCTCAAAAAAAAAAACCTCTTCCTAAACACTGACAAAACTGTCACAATGATCTTTGGACTGTGACCTAAATTACAAAAACTACAAAATTCCCATCTATGCATAAGAAAAAAATCAAATTGCACACTGGCCGCAGTCCACTCTTTCAAATACTTGGGTATGTTGTTAGACCTCAATCTATCTTTTGGCCTCCACATAGAAAAACTTGCATCTAACCTTTATCCAAAACTAGGTGCCCTGTACAGAAACAAATCCTGCCTCAGCCCTACAGTAAAGGAAAAGATTGTACAGCAAATGCTGATGCCAATCATGGATTATGGGGATGTAGTTTATGCACCTGCACTGCTAACTCACCTTAATAAACTTAATACATTCTATAACTCGTTCTGCCGCTTTGTGCTACAATGTAACTACAGGACCCACCATTGTGACATGCTAAAAGAACTAAACTGGCTGTCGCTGGAATCCAGACGCACCCTCCATCTTTCCTGCCTTGTGTTTAAGAGCCTTTCTGGGAAGCTCCCACCTCCTATAACCTCTGATCCAGTACCAGAACATTATTTAGCTTGCCTCAATACAAAAAGAAAGCAGCTTGGTCCTCCTTTTCCTACAGAGCACCACAATTATGGAACAACCTCCCGCACACTTTCAAACCTTTCCCAAGCCTAATATCCTTTAAGAGATCCCTCTCTACATATCTCAAAACAGAACGCACCTGTCATGGTTGATTAAATATTTCCTACCTGTTCTATGTTAAATGTTGCATATATTGTGTATTATTATTGTTTTTGTATTTTATTGTACCCTATTGTATCAATGCAATGTTTTGTGGACCCAGGACATACTTGAAAACAAGAGAAATCTCAATGTATCCTTCCTGGTAAAATATTTTATAAATAAATAAATATGTAGATAGACTTGGGAGCTTGAAGCTAGCTGCTGATTGGTGTCTGAACTTATATGCCCATTTTCACTGGCTAACAAATTTGTTCATCAAGCTTCCAGGGGTGTATTGCTGCTTTTTCAATAAAAGATACCAAGAGAATGAAGCAAAATGGAATGAAGTAGATTGGAAAGTTGTTAAAATATGTATATTTTATCTGATTCATGAAAAAAAATGGGTTTTCTGTCCCTTTAAAGCAACTTGTAAGATGCTAAATATTTTTTCTATAATCTTAATATTTTTTTTTTTAAAAGAAACAGTTTGAAACTAAATGCTTTTGTAGTTGCAGCTTACTGTAAATTAGCTACAGGTGGTGAAACTAGATATATTTTTAAATCTACTAACCCTCCTGTATTTATATATGTATTTTATACTTTCAATGTTTTTTTTAAATGCAGGGAAATGTGAAATAGTAATTTTAAATTATTCTCTATAAACATAAATTGTTATTATTTTTATAATTATTATTATTATTATATGTGTATATTGTATATAGTTTGCTCAAATGTAGCCATCTTAGTAAATAGTAGTACAAATAGAAAATAATTGTCAGTGGGCAGTGTTTGTCACTAATTGCTTGGGAGTTTTTTTCCCTTATCTATTTCGGATTAGATATCATGATGGGGGTCTTTAATATGATGTCATCTATATTTTAGCTCAATTCTAAAACAGAGGGACATAATTTTCTGAATAAATGTCTGGTTACTGTGTTAAAACAAGGTTATGGAAATAGTATTCTGCCAAACCAACTTAAAACTTCACCAGCCGCCACTGTATAAAGCCTAAATCTGACTGTCTAACAAAGGCTTGTAGTTATATACTTTTCAATCAACTCCTCAAATATTATTACAGTAAAATGCTAAAAGATACAGCTCTAGAGCAATTATCTGGCATCAGAATATGTTTTTTTTTCTCTACAATATAGAGCATTTTTTCTACAATATCGGATTACAATAAATCCAATAATTTTGAGCAATTACAAGTCTTTTTTTGTCCATCAAAGTCATTTTCATGCTAGGTATAAAAAAAAAAAAAATCTGCAGTTGAAATACATAAAGTTACAGCTATCAATGGGCTCATATAGCTGCAGCTACGGTACAGCAGGGTTTCCTGAGGAGAAATACGAGATACACCGGGTGCATAACGATTGAAGGTCTGCGTTATTAATTAAAATAAACATGGCGACAATTACTCCTAGTAGGAGCACAACCCGGACTCCTGGAACTCAATCCCCCGGCAGCCCGACCCGCTTGAGCCGTCTACAGGAGAAAGAGGAGTTGCGGCATCTCAATGACCGCTTGGCAGCCTATATCGAGCGGGTACGGTCGCTGGAAGCAGACAAGTCGCTGCTGAGGCTGCAGTTAGAGGAGCGAGAGGAGGTGACATCCCGGGAGGTGTCCGGTCTTCGGCTGCTTTATGAGACTGAATTGGCAGATGTGCGCAAACTGCTGGACCACACGGCCAACGAGAGGGCCCGATTGCAGGTGGAGCTTGGTAAGCTTCGTGAGGAGCAACGGCAGCTACAAAACAGATGTAATAAAAAGGAAAATGATTTAAACCTTGCTCAGAATCAGTTGAGAGAATTAGAAGCTAAGTTGAACTCCAAAGAAGCCGATCTTGCAACTGCGTATAGTGGGAAAAGAAACCTTGAAGGACAACTCCAAGATCTGAAAGCTCAGTTATCTGATCTTGAATCTTCTTTAAATGATGTTACAAAACAATTGCATGATGAGATGTTATGTAGAGTTGACTTGGAAAATAAAATGCAAACTCTTAGGGAGCAAATGGATTTCCAAAATAATCTTCATGAACAGGAGGTGCGGGAAATGAAGAGCCGTCATGAGTCAAGGATAGTTGAAATAGACTCGGGACGCCGGGTAGAATTTGAGAGCAAGTTAGCTGAGGCTCTACAGGACCTGCGGAAAGACCATGAGCAACAAATCATGGATTACAAAGAGCATCTGGAGAAGAACTTTAATGCAAAGTTGGAGAATGCACAGCTTGCAGCCACAAAAAACAGTGATTATGCCAGTGCAACTAGGGAAGAGATCTTGGCAACAAAGATGAGAGTAGATTCTTTAACATCACAACTAAGTCATTGTCAAAAGCAGAATTCTGGGCTGGAGGCTAAAGTTAGAGAGTTGCAAGAAATTCTAGACCATGAACATGACATGCACAGAAGACAGATGAGCGAAAAAGATAGAGAGGTTTCTGAAATGAGGTACAAATTGCAGTCGCAACTGGAAGAATATGAGCAACTACTGGATGTGAAGCTTGCATTAGATATGGAAATAAATGCATACAGAAAAATGCTGGAAGGAGAAGAACAAAGGCTGAAACTATCACCCAGCCCTTCTCAGAGAACTGCAGTGTCTCGAGCATCTGCAAGTCACAAAAGTCGTATGTTACGTGGTAAGAAAAGAAAGCTGCAGGAAACGGAGAGTCCAGAAACCAGAAGCAGATATAAGATTGTTCAGCAAGCCTCCTCTTCAGGACCTGTGTCTGTAGATGATATTAACCCAGAGGGGAATTTTGTCAGACTGGTTAACGGCGCAGAGAAGGATCAACCCCTACATGGATGGATGCTAAAAAGGTTTAATGCAAGCATGCCTGACATTGTGTATACATTCCCAAACCGATATGTTCTTAAAGCGGGACAAGAAGTAACTATTTGGGCTACTTGTGATGCTGCTGTGCACAGTCCCCCTTCTGACTTGGTGTGGACATCTCAAAGGTCCTGGGGCACAGGAGATAATATTAAAATAATACTTATTGACTCCACTGGAGAGGAATGTGCTGAGCGAACACTCTTAAGAGTAAGGAAGGATGAAGGTGAATTGGAAGAGGAATTCTATGAGGAGGACTTTTCAGAAAGTCAATTTCGACCCCAGTCTCATCATTCAATGGATCCCAGCTGTTCCGTCATGTAAGTTCTGAATCACAACCAGGCGGTGAACTACTGGATTATTTTGGATTCCTTTTGTTCATCCTCGATCCACTTTACTTGGAGACTCCAAATATCATACAGTATATAGTGTAGTGTATGATTGAAAACGAGACATACCTTTTGAAGTGGAGATAAACTGGAAATACACTTTTTGCACATATTAGAAGTTAAAATGTTTTGCATTGTTTAGAAAGAACACTTATGGGAGACGGGGACGATAACTTGTTGGTTATATAAATCTTGTTCCACTGCTATTTATTGTAATTTACACTTGTTTTCATGCCCTGTTCAATTTTTCTCAAGCATAGTCCAGTGAGGGAGTTTTCAAAAATGATTTGCTCTTCAATAGAGTCTTCGCTATTTTTATCCACGTTACTGAACATAACATTTAAATGTACCTTAATTGGTTTGTTGGGAGTAACAGCAGAGATTTAACATTAATTAAATCAACATAAGTAAAGATTTCAGTTTCTGTAGGTTGATAAATCCTAATATAAAATACTTTTCTTGAAGAAGCGTGCTGCTGCAAATTGTAACTTGTCAAATGTTTCTGTGTTGTGCAAATTATATTTTGAACCAGCTTTCGTTACCAGTTAGCTAATAAGGAAATGGTCCATAAAAATTGTGGGCCCATGGCAAAGCAATATTTGTTTTTTATTTTTATTTTGCCAAATATCATCTTTTTAGTATTCTAGACAACATAGGTTTATGATTTTGTGTTTTTTTGGTAGAGATTATTCACCTACATTTTGCTTTGTCTCTTTCCTGCTTGGGACATTTCATAACCAATTTATAGATACACCATAATAATTCATTTTTGTGTAAAGGCTTCTATTTTTTAATTTAAATAATGTGTTGAGCCATATGATAGATCATAAACTATTTCATGTTATTGTTTTGACTATTTGTCACTTAACCACTGTGGTTAAAAGGTTTGTTCTCACTTTTTTTTTTCTTAATATTAGTTTGTATTTTAGTCTTGAGGCCTTATCTAACCATCATTTTGTAGCATTAAAATTTGCACCAAGTAGCTGTCAAACTATTACTGTTTTGTTTTTTTTTATTGATTTTTTTAATTTAATTTCTATCAGTGCATGTACCCCTTTGCCTTTTTAGTTTTTTTTTTTTTTTTTTTTTAATATTTAACAAATAAAATAAAAATATAACTTTAAAAAAAAAAAAAAAAAAAGCTATCAATGGGAGTCAAATGTACCTTTTATTTCAAATAATGATATAATTTCTGATTGGATGAAAACTTTGTTATGTAATTAAAATCCTCATCTCTATTCTGATAGAATACACTTTGATTGATAGAAGTCTGTTGGATGCATGAGTGTGGGATATTGGCTTGGGAGAGCACTGGAGGAGGGTTACTATTTGTACATATTAGGAAACATGGAATATGTCTGCAGGCAGGGGAGGACTGAGGCCAACCAGGGCCCCAGGCAAAATATAGGGAAGGGCCATATGCCCCACATTGCTTCCTTTGCCCCTTCCTAAACCAACATACCTGTCTGCCTCCCCCCCACTACTCCATTGATCCCTGAGCCAGAGACCCTCCCCCAGGGCCCCCAACCCTACAGGACCAGACCCCACACTACAGGACCCCCAGAGCAACAGACCTCCTATCCAAGTACAGTGCAGCCACTCCAGGGACAGGACACCCATTCTGCACTTATATACTTAGTTACTACTAGTGCAGCTTTCAGCACTACGCTAGCTCCTGATTATCTGCTGCCTACCCCAGCTCACAGCCCATTCTGTCCCATACTAAAATGTACCTGTCTGCTGCCGTTCGCTTCCTCACGGTCACAACTGCTAGTGTAGCTTAACTGTAACCTGCTGCCCTTGCTTATTTAACAAACTGTGAGCCTAAGCAGCACACCAGGAAAGGTAAATGATGGCACCTGGAGAACAATGGAATTTAAATGTAATCTTTGGAATGTGTTTTGGAGATGACATGATGATGAATCTACAACAGTCACAAGATCAATATCTTGTCCAGTTATGCCCACAGTTGTTCAATATAGACTTTTCTTTGCTTTGGAGAGAAAAATCCTAATGTTCCAACCGAGTAAGAACATTGTGTATAGAATGAACTATTCCTGTAGGAGCTGGCTTGTCATTTTAAAGGGGCATCAAGCTCATAGCATAGATCAGTATGTACTGCATTGCAAAACATTTTATTTACTTTTTTTTTTATCAATCACTTACCATAATATTTTAATAGCGTGATTTACAACATTTCCTAATCAAGAGCAGATGTTGGATGCATATTTTGTGCTGTTGTTCGTTCCTTGCAGATATCTTCTGTATGTATTTGCACATTTTGATAAACCTGGTGCAATCTGTGTTCCCAATCTCTTTTGCTGTAGCCAGTTGGAAATACTTATACAGGTTGTACTCTGATATAAGTAAAATCAATGTATAGAGTTTTGTGTATATGCATGTGTGTTTAGAGGTGTGCTTGTGTATGTGTGTGTTTATGTAGTGTGTGTGTGATTATTTATGTGCATGTGTACATATATATATGTATGTGTATATACGTGTGTGTGTAGAGGTGTGCTCGTGTATGTGTGTGTTTATGTAGTGTGTGTGTGATTATTTATGTGCATGTGTACATGTGTGTGTGTGTGTGTGTATATATATATATATGTGTGTGTGTGTGTGTATATGTGTGTGTATAGAGGTGTGCTTGTGTATGTGTGTGTTTATGTAGGGTGTGTGTGTATTTATGTGCATGTGTATGTGCTTGTGTGTGTGTATATATGTGTATATATATATATATATATATATTGAGTTTGTAGAAGGGCACTCTCAGGGTTTATTTGGAAGATAAATGAATTCTTTATTAAGTAAAGACACTAATACATGGTCAACGTTTCGGCCTTCAGTTGGGCCTTCATCAGGACAAGTATAATCTTAAAACTGCCAAGTAGCAGGGATGACTCACCTTTTCCGATCTGAAATCCCTTGGCAGTTTTAAGATTATACTTGTCCTGATGAAGGCCCAACTGAGGGCCGAAACGTTGACCATGTATTAGTGTCTTTACTTAATAAAGAATGCATTTATCTTCCAAATAAACCCTGAGAGTGCCCTTCTACAAACCAAATTTCTACAATTATTTCCAAGGATTGCACCCAGGTCGTGGCTACTCGACCTGGTTGGAGTGCTGGGCTACAGGCTATATAGACTTTTGTTATATATATATATGTGTGTGTGTATGTATATGTGTGTATATAGAGTGTGTGTATATATATATATATATATATATATAAATGTACAGAAGACAAGCACTCCAGATAACTAGTCACAAGTGCCTGGGGTGCAACAGAGATAATTGTAGAAGCAAAGAAGAGTGCACTCACCAGGACTTTTTAAAGATTTATTCCTAATATGTAACATATTAGGAATACATCTTTAAAATGTCCTGGTGAGTGCACTCTTCTTTGTTTTTATATATATACAGGTGGCCCTCGTTTTACAACGGTTCAATTTACACAGTTTCAGAATAACACCTTTTTTTCCAGTCATGTGACTGCTATTGAAAGCATTGAGAAGCAGTGCATTTATTAAAATAGCCAGTAGGTGGAGCTGCCCACTTGTGTTGCAGCAAAGACAAGCAAGCTGAAATTAATCAGTTTAACCAGACCTGAGCTATCGAGCAGATTTCAAAGGAACAAGATCTTCCTGTCTATAAATCAGTCCAGATTGGAATGCATAGAAAGAACTGTTTGCAGAAAAATGCAAGTGAAGTCTGTGTTGTGTGATTATTTTATTAGGTTTATAATGCTGTGTAGCAAATGTTTTTGTTCATTTAACTTAGTTTAATTATATATTCTGTGTTGTGTGATTTTTTTATTAGTTTTATAATGCTGTTTAGCATTTAAAGTCTTCATTTCAAAGCTTTAAAAATAATGTATTAGGTGTTACTTGTGACAATTTTGAGAGGGGCCTGGAACCTATCTCCCTCACTTCCCATTGACTTACATTATAAACTGGGTTTCAATTTACAATGGTTTCGATTTACAACCATTCCATCTGGAACCTAACCCCGGTGTAAACTGAGGGCTACCTGTATGTATATATATATATATATATATATATATATATATATATATATGTGTGTGTGTGTGTGTGTAGGTGTAGGTGTATAGAGGTGTATGTAAGAGCAGGTGGATAGAGTATAGATAGTGTACACAATTATTTAGGATAGCACAAGTATGCAACATTTGCCTTTTTTTCTGTAGTGTGTAGATTTCTCATGGTATTTGACAATTCTATCAAATTTTAACTAAAAGAGTAATGAGACTCAAACTACAATAAACAACAAATCACACCAGATATAGCTAAATGTCAATGTTAGCTTATATTCCAAATTTCAGTAATTTATTATTTAAAATGGTACTGTTCCCTTTAACTGTGTTATTTTACATCATCCAGGTATCAATACATTGTGCAGTGTACTCATGTCTCTTACTACACTGCAGATCAGATAAACCAAAAGGCATTATGGGTAAAAGCAATAGTTACATAATAAAATATTCTAGGAAGAATATACAGACAGAGAGAAAAAAGCTCTGACAATTGACTCACTTGATTCCTCAAACTCTTTATTCTGATTGGCTGCCTGGACTTGGGCCTGTGCCAGTCCTTGCTCCAGGAGATGGATGTCCTCAGCAGGACAGTTGCATTGTGGGTACGCAGGATCACAGCTACACCAGCATTCTCCTTCCCGACATTCCAACTCTCCCTGGGAGTTACAGGAAATATAGGCTAGTGCAGCTCTGACAAATCTTGCACGCAGGTATTGAGGCAGCAATGCCTGAAGCCCTAAAAGTAAAGAGGCAAATTCCATTTTAGACTTATTTTATATTTAAAGGACCAGTCTAGTCAAAAAATAACTTTTATGATTCAGATAGGGCCTGTTATTTTAAACAACTTTCCAATTTACTTTTATCATCAATTTTGATTTGTTCTCTTGATATTCTTAGTTGAAAGCTAAACTTAGAAGGTTGATATGCTAATTTCTTAGCCCTTGAAGGCCGTTTCTTATATGAATGCATTTTGACAGTTTTTCACAACTAAAGGGCATTAGTTCATGTGTGCTATATAGATAACATTGTGCTCATGCATGTGGAGTTACCTAGGAGTCAGCACTGATTGGCTAAAATGCATGTCTTTAAAGGATTACTTTCTGTTATAATTTTTAAGCTAAACAACTAACATATTAAAGTTAATAAACATTAATTAAAACATACTGACCTATATTTTCTCCAAAACGAAGTTTCATAACGTTCTAAAAGTTATATCTTTTATTTGCCGATTATGTCACGTTATCCTGCCCACTATTTTCAGCACTGCGTGTTCAAAATGCTTAAACCAATAACTTGTGTTTAAAGCACCATTTTGAAACCTAGGTATTGTAAACGAATTGGTACAGAGCAAACATACCCACGGAGTGGGTTTGGAAAACAATTAAATTTGCAGACAAGATTTCTGATATACGGTAGAGATATGTTAATGAAATGCTATTGATAAAAAGCGTCTTTGGGGTAGTTAGTAACAGGCATAGAAAATATTTACTTACAGTGGCCCTTTAAAAAAACTAACTAAAATAAGGGGGCAGTCTGCAGAGGGTTAGATACAAGGTAATCACAGAGGTAAAAAGTATATCAATATAACTGTGTTGGTTGTGCAAAACTGGGGAATGGGTAATAAAGGCATTATCTATCTTTTTAAACAATAAAAATTCAGGTGTAGACTGTCCCTTTAAAGTCTTGAGTATATTAGATGGTTTTATGTTTTTAGCATATTAATAACAACAATTCTCAAAGATCTATAACTTGATAACTTCTTCAACAACAGGAATATTTATGTTCAAAATCTAATCAATCTATATTTTTCTCCTGTGTGAAAGCAGCAAACTGCTCCCATTGACATTAGTTAATTGCAATAGCTTAAAATCAAGTGCATAAGTCAATAAAGGATTACAGTGAATGCACTTTTTCAGTTATTGTATGTATAAATAATTAATACAAACGTATATGTATATTTTATTAGTGAATTGATCTTAGCAAATGATAAAGTGCATATAATTATGTACTTATCTCAGGTGTACTCTTTTATGCAATCACCATACTGACGGAATCATTCTCTACTTGCTATTTTTAAGTGCCCAGTGCTGGGGGGGATTTAATTGGTTCTCTAAATCCACTGAAGTGCACACTTTTCGTGAGTGTTGTATAGTTACTGTAGCCACGTTTGATGTTGAAGGCGCTGTGAATACTTCTGTTTATCATCAAACAGTTGAAATGCATAACAAGTCCCAGTTCACTATATTAATGGCTTCATTAATTTTTAAAAACATTTTGTATACCGTACAGACACTGTTTTATTTATTTAATGCTATGTCGGTTTTCAAGAATTTTACAAATTGACAATATATAGATTTCTTTCTTTTTATTTGTGTGTCTAAACACACATATAAGCAGAAAAAACAAACAAACAAACAACATATAAATTTATATCCAGTATACAGACACAAACATATAAACACCTAAATAAACAGACAAACACACACACATATAGACATATAAATATAGTTCCACATAAGCAGACACACACACAAATAAACATAATAAAGACATAACAATATTTACAGATTCCAACACACATATAAAGATATACAAACACATATTGGGTAAATATGAAATGAAACACACAAATATACAGGTACAAACACGTGCGCACAAACAGAAACAAACTTACAAAGAAACACCTAAACATACAGTCACAAAACACCATATATAAGGTATAGGCAAGTTTTTAGTTCACAAAAGGATAAATTAGTTATCATGTGTTTTTTTGAATGAGCCGGAAAGAGTTTGAATTTTTTTTTTAAAAAAAACACTAAGATAAAAATAAAAAAAGATAAAAAGGCATAAGAAATCAGATGGATTTGATGGAACATATTGTTGGAACTTATGTGGAAATAAGAAATAAGAAAGAAATTAAAGGGATTTGAAACCCAAACATTTTCTTTTGTGATTCAGACAGAACATACCATTTAAAAAAGTTTACTATTGGGGGCGGAGCTAACTGCTGTGAAGAGCAGACGTGCTGTTACAGAGCTCCTCTGCTAAATCTAATAATTAAGCCTTTTTTCTTCGTTTTTAAAAGTTTTCTTTATGCTTGAGCTGCTCCGACACACAGTTGGAGGTAATTCTGAATGAATAGGGGACTTTGAGCTACATTTGCCTAACTTATCCTGCAGAAAGACCGGAGATTTGGGCCCCATAGTGAAGACCGCACAACTACCGGTACTAAGCCTCCGCTGCTTAGGCACACTACACCCGCATCACTCCGGAGGGTCGGGGATCCGCTCCGGAGGCTACGCTGCTGCAAAGAGGTGTGAGGTGCGCTGCAAGGCTCCGAATACAGACCCGTGGAGCGACATCTCGGGAACAGACCTAAGTCCCACCTTCGGATCAGAGTAAGTCACAACCTACGATAACTTGCACCCTATACTCACATGACATAAGGCCCTTCTGATCACCAGTTGCACCGATGGCCCCGATAACACCTCAGTGACATCTACACTGCTACAACAGGCTGCAAGAATTTTGGCGCAAGTCGCCATTTCTCCTCTAACTTTCATACTGCGCCACTAAAAGTAACACAGAGTGTAGTGCGGTCTAGGCCCTTGTGACACTTGAAATAGTTACTACTCTCTGAGGTCTGTACAACTCGCATATATAATAATCAACCTGGTATTAACTAGTGGACTGTGACAACGGAAACCTTTCAGTAATATCAGCAGTACAGGATAATACCGAGTATATCAGTGGGTGCACTCCATAAAGATATCATTGTCTAGATATAAGCACTCCTCTATTACCTAGAAACGGGACTACTCTGAGGCCAACTGGACTCCCCAAATTGTAGGCAGATTGTTTGCCTTTGGTGCCCAGCATCCCTACTGTCACGGCACGGAAGTTCCCTTTTACCAGGAACTTGCTAACTTTCTCCCGGCCTTAGAGGGAAACAATTGTCAGAAGGGTACTGCAGAAGGGAAACGGCAATAGCAGTGCCTGGATGACAGACCTAATCTTAGGCCCTGCTGGACTGCATTGAGTTTAACACCACAGACAATACTAGTAGTGCCCTTATAAGCCGCAATTTTATTTTCTGGAACATAATACGCAATGGGCTACTAGGCCCACCTCTGCGATCACAGTGTTTACATAAAGGCTTGCTTGGTATTAAAGTCTCACTTTATTCTAAAACTTTTTGTGTTATAGTGCAGCTTCTCTATAAGGCTGACAGGACCTACTTTACATTATCTGAGACTGACCCCTGCTCAGAACTCTGGTAACATTAATGCTACAAGGTTTAAGCTGCTGCGCCAGCCTGTGTATCTCTGCAGTCTAGGCTCAGAGTGGAGTGTCTTAACCCATGCTTTTTTTTTTTTTTTTTTTTGCAGGAAAAGAATTTGTTTAGATGTATTAGACCTTGAGTGGTGTAACATTTGTGTAAAGTGTCTGCCTATTAACATCTATTTCTCTCCCTTTAACGCTAATAGTCTTTGCATTATTACACACAAATGTTGTCCAAAGGGCCTGTACGTGTGATGTTCTAAACACTGATTATACAGCAAACTGCCATGAGATTTCTCGCGTCAAAGGCTCTTACTATAAATCAATATTAGAACTGTACCTAAGCACCCCCTCCCATTCATCACTGCTGTATAGACAAATGTTTTAGGTTACATATCTGGTTTGTAATGTTCAATGTCTAATCTAACCTTGCTTCTCTCATTACAGACTTATTAATGTAAGGGGTTACCTTTCTACAGATAGATAGTGTAAAGTGGCATCTTATCCTCTCAGATATATCACTATTATGCAGTTCTAGAGATGTTATTTTCCACTAGGTGCTAAAGACCAGAAGCTTACCACTATAACAATTTTTGGCACTCTCTCCACCCCTTTCCTGCTGTGCGCAGACACAGCAGGTCATACCCCCATTCCTTTCTCCGTCTTGACCCAGTGAGGGCAATTTCCCCCGGAGAGGGTGTACACTGAGAATCTTGCTCTGCCAACCTTAGCAGTGGACTGACCAAGGGCTGCTCATACCCAAGGACATGTTCTCAAATTTCACTTTGTCAGTAAGCAATTTGCTGGAAATGGCCGCCTAAACCAAGATTGGCGTCAGGGGGACTTTAGTAAGGCACTCCTCACCATTGTCCTACTTATTATACTCTATACTACAGAGCAAGGGTCCAACCACACTGGTCTGACAAGGGAAACAGGCTTGAAAATATGTCCCAAGCTTCTAAGAGAAAATCAAAACCGTCCCACCCACCCGGGAAAACAGTTGCGGATCATTTCAAAAATCATCACGCTGGGAAATCCCAAATGTATAGAGAATCTGCCTCTGCACTGGAGGGCAGTGAATCTGAGGGCAGCATGGACTCCCAATCCCCTATACCAGATGCTCTTTCTACCAACATTGTTGATGTCCTAACCAGGCGTATGAACCTCCTTCAAGACACGCTAACAAAAGAAATTAAAGGTTCTACAGCTGAGCTTCGTAGAGAAATTGGAGCATTGGGAGAACGTACTGAAACTTTAGAGCGCAAACAAGAAGACTTGGCTGTGGATCATGCCCACCTACAAGCTTACTCTCAAAACCTAGCGATACAGATATCTGATCTGGAATTAAAACTAGCCGATATGGAAGACCGCTCCAGACGAAATAATCTGAGATTCCGTGGAATATCAGAAGAAATCGGCCCCCAAGAACTGGAGTCTTATGTTTTGGAGTTCTGCAATATCTTACTACCTTCTTCAGATCCGCCTGGCCTCCTGTTAGACAGAGTCCACAGAGTAGCACGGCCTAGATCTGTTTCCCAAGACAAGCCCAGGGATGTCCTAGCTAGGATCCATTTCTTTACCCATAAAGAGAAGATACTGAGAGAGCTGGTTAACAAACCTCAACTCCCGGATAAATTCCTGCAAATTACTGTATTCCCGGACATCTCCAGTTACACCTTGCAAAAAAGGAGATCCTTCAGGAACATTACTCAAATCCTAAGAGCGGAAAATATCAGATATAGATGGGGATACCCAACAAGGCTCATAGTTTCTAAGAATGGTGAGACTCACACAATTTTTACCCCCAAAGAAGGGTTTGACCTGCTACAAAGCTGGGGCCTAACTTCAGCTAAACCCCGATCGGAAGCAGATTTTTTGACCTCTAGAGACTGCTCCGAAACCACGAGCACGGCTCCATCATTACGGAAACCTAGTGGTACCGACACCCCGCAGGTCACAAGAATCTGAGCTAGTGCCCTAGATTTCACTCCTAGGCTCCAAAAGCCCACTAAATGAAAAATAGATAGCTCTGGTCTTTACACCAAATCGCTCCTGTTACCTTAATGTTTCTACACCTGAAATTGGTGAAAAAAGTATATATTGTTGAGTATATTTACCATGTGTTAGTTGTTCATTACCTAAAGGGGGTGGGGCGACCCGGGATTCCCCGTGAAGGAGGGGCTGCTTGCCCAGAGATACCTACTCATGGGAGCTCCCCACTCCTTTAAACTATCCAGGCAGCTCGACCTCCCTTGAACACTTGTTGTTGAATTGAATTATTCCTAGGGATAGTAGAGACTATAGCGCATTTTTTAACACTAATGATATCTGTTACTATGCTAGTAGAAATATGATATGTTATTCAGTTTGTTGTAAAGACAATGGTTTGTTCTTTTTGTTCATACTCCCCCAATGGCAGTCAATCTACATTTACAAGTTGAATACTTGTACTACCCCCCCCCCCCCATATACGCAAATTTATTTGTGCTATCCCCTTGTACGGGGACTGGAGAAGTCAGTTTTGTATTCAGACACACTTCTCCTTTTAGTGATCCAGTGGTTCACCATACTGGCTAAAGTTTTTAGGCCTCACCTAATTAACACAAATACGATTGGTTCAAACCTATAGTCTTACATTGTACTGTCTGTATTTAACAGTTGTTTGTCCTGTTCATTTGTTCAACGTTTCCATGTTTTCTTTTTTACTTTTCTTTCATTATACCCCAGGTGAAACGCAGAACTCTTCCGGGATATAATCCCGAGTGGCTTCTTCTCTTTCTGTTGTTTTTGTCCACTAATACGAACACTGAGCTTTGAGCTCATCAAGTGCCATACTCAGGTGCGCAGACCCAGGCGGGGTGAGTTACATACCTAATTCCTTTCCTCTTTCTTGTCTCCTATTGCCTTCCCCCCCCACCCCACCCCCTTCCTAAGCTTAAAGATGGCGACAGCCTCTAATAGTATTTCCTTTGCAACCTTAAATGTCAAATGACTTAATTCACAAGAAAAGAGAAGCATGCTTACCAATACCATGAGGTCTCTGAAAGTACAAGTTGTATTTCTGCAAGAGACTCATTGGCTAGCGACAACCCAGAACCCATACAGAACCCCTGATTATCCCATAGTGGTCCTAGCCTCCCATACTGAGAAAACAAGAGGTGTAGCAATTGCCATACACAAATCCCTACATTTTGAACACATCCATGCAGAGAAAGATAACCAAGGATGATTCATACTGCTTAACTGCAAGCTAAATGGTGTCCTGTTTACTCTCGTCAATATATACGCCCCAAACCAACTACAATCTAAATTCTTGAAAGGGATACTGGCTAAAATTGAGAAACACAAGACGGGAATGACAATCCTAGGGGGCGACTTTAATATGATTTGGGATCCCCTACTGGATAAGAAAGTTCAGAAGGGGAAAAAAATTGACGCATACTCTATAACCACTGCTAATAAATTTCGACAATACATTATCCAAGATAATCTGTACGACATATGGAGGGCACTCCACCACAACGACAGAGACTACACATATTTTTCCAGACCCCATAACTCATACTCGAGGCTCGACCACTTCTTCACTGACTCGTGGACTCTGAATAGAGTCTTAACGTCACATATTAAGGTCTCCCCTTGGTCGGACCATGACATTCTTACGTTCACTCTCTCTACAGATTTCACCACAGAATCTAGACCTAGCTGGAAATTCCCGAAACAAATGCTCCAAGATAAAGCCTTTAGAGCCTCCCTTCAAACCTCTATTATAGAGTTCTTGAGAATAAATGAGACCGCTGATATGTCCTCTCAAACAGTGTGGGCTGCTTTGAAAGCATACATAAGAGGGATATGTATTAGAAGAAAGGCAATATTACGACGCCAAGCCGGTCTGCCTCTAGGTCTCCTCATAGCTGAGCTGCGCTCTGCAGAACAGGAGAGTAAAAATTCTCCAACTACAGGTCTAGCTGATAAAATTGGGGAACTAAGAGCACAACTGGCAGATAGGGAACTACAGAGAGTTAAAGACTCTTATGCTCGATTCAGACAGCTGATGTATTGCCAAAGCAACAAGGCCTCGACCCGTCTTGCTCATAAATTAAAGGGCAGAACAGCGGCAGCGAGAATTCTGTCACTCAAAAGAGACACTACCTCGGTCTTCTCATCCAAAGAAATTGGAGAGACGTTTGCGTCCTACTATTCTGACCTATATCATCTTAATCCCTCGATGGCTAACAAGGAATCCTCTGCATAAGAGGTCATAGACTTCCTGCAGAACCTAGGTTTGCCAACTCTCCCAGAGGAGGATAGAGAGGCACTTAAAGCCCCATTCTCCTTAACTGAACTTAACCTAGCCATTAAACATACTCATAATAACAAAGCTCCAGGTCCTGATGGCTACCCGGCAGCCTTCTACAAACTGTTCAAAACAGAATTAAGGAACAAAGGGACAGGAAAGTAAGGGGTTACTGTAGCACTCACTCTCACTTTAAATGAAGATATAAAATAAGAACAATCATACTTTATTATTATTAAGTAAAACCAGGATAAACATCCCTAGTGGTTAAATTATGCTACCCACAACCACCTATTATACTAAAATAAAAGCAAAGTTGGCCCTCCTAACACTCCTCTGTTTCCTGGCCGATAACTGGAAGCGTCGGCATCAGGTGGCTGGAGTGATAGGGTGAGCCGGTAGAGAACGTGCTGTACAAACGCGTTTCGGCTATTAAAAAGCCTTTGTCAATGTTTCACATTCCAAATCTAAAAATAGTAAGCCGAGGCTCCGATGTTCGGAGCTTAATATCTCCCCAGAACACCGGTCAGTAGCCAATCCGGGATCTTTCCCAGGTTCCACCTTCATGTCCTCCAATCGGTTACGGGCTTAGTTCACGCCCATACAAAAGTATTCATCCGATTGGAGTAGAGCAATTCACCTTGACAGTGGTGGATTAACATGCATGATTCACGTCCGTAAGAAAGTCTCCATCTGATTGGAGCAATACCACACGCTTTGTCATTGGTGTAATATCGGACTCTGTGAAATCTGCATCCTATGGCTACTTAACCTTAGATACTTTAAACCCCAATGCATCCATGAAAAAAATCCATCATCCAAGTCGATCGTAATAATGATGTCTTTAAACTGTGTACAGATTTGTGGAGACATAGGAATGTTACCAATATTATCTCCCCGAAGTAGTTAGTTATGTATTTTGTGGGCTTGAAATACTCTGTGTTTAGATACGTAAAATCCATACAAAGATATGTATTCGTATCCGATAAGTACCAGCAGACCATAATATTACACTTAAACATATAATCCTATGCACATCTCTGTGTGTTTCACCTTCATATACTGGACTATACCTATATAGCATAAATTCTTTTTCAGTCTCTTATAGGCATAGGAAGGAGTAAAAACATTACCCCTTTGTATATGGGGGCATTAATTGTTACAAAGTTCACTCCACAAACGACCATTCCGTGAAACAATCATCAATGTATACTAGATGGTGGAAATTGTTTAGGTCAAAATTAAATTTATTGACGAGGGAAAAACACAAAAATCAGGATGTAAAGTAAAAGAAATTATAAAAATTCTAGACCCCCAACCTCCTCTACGATACTATACATAACCACTGGTTATGTATAGTATCGTAGAGGAGGGATGGAACATATCTCCAGGATGATATGTAGTTATAAAATAGAACTGATATATTGAACCTGATCAACTGTCCTATTTTGGGAGCTAATTTTGAGCTTCCACAGGGTCGAGGTTGGGGGTCTAGAATTTTTATAATTTCTTTTACTTTACATCCTGATTTTTGTGTTTTTCCCTCGTCAATAAATTTAATTTTGACCTAAACAATTTCCACCATCTAGTATACATTGATGATTGTTTCACGGAATGGTCGTTTGTGGAGTGAACTTTGTAACAATTAATGCCCCCATTTACAAAGGGGTAATGTTTTTACTCCTTCCTATGCCTATAAGAGACTGAAAAAGAATTTATGCTATATAGGTATAGTCCAGTATATGAAGGTGAAACACACAGAGATGTGCATAGGATTATATGTTTAAGTGTAATATTATGGTCTGCTGGTACTTATCGGATACGAATACATATCTTTGTATGGATTTTACGTATCTAAACACAGAGTATTTCAAGCCCACAAAATACATAACTAACTACTTCGGGGAGATAATATTGGTAACATTCCTATGTCTCCACAAATCTGTACACAGTTTAAAGTCATCATTATTACGATCGACTTGGATGATGGATTTTTTTCATGGATGCATTGGGGTTTAAAGTATCTAAGGTTAAGTAGCCATAGGATGCAGATTTCACAGAGTCCGATATTACACCAATGACAAAGCGTGTGGTATTGCTCCAATCAGATGGAGACTTTCTTACGGACGTGAATCATGCATGTTAATCCACCACTGTCAAGGTGAATTGCTCTACTCCAATCGGATGAATACTTTTGTATGGGCGTGAACTAAGCCCGTAACCGATTGGAGGACATGAAGGTGGAACCTGGGAAAGATCCCGGATTGGCTACTGACCGGTGTTCTGGGGAGATATTAAGCTCCGAACATCGGAGCCTCGGCTTACTATTTTTAGATTTGGAATGTGAAACATTGACAAAGGCTTTTTAATAGCCGAAACGCGTTTGTACAGCACGTTCTCTACCGGCTCACCCTATCACTCCAGCCACCTGATGCCGACGCTTCCAGTTATCGGCCAGGAAACAGAGGAGTGTTAGGAGGGCCAACTTTGCTTTTATTTTAGTATAATAGGTGGTTGTGGGTAGCATAATTTAACCACTAGGGATGTTTATCCTGGTTTTACTTAATAATAATAAAGTATGATTGTTCTTATTTTATATCTTCATTTAAAGTGAGAGTGAGTGCTACAGTAACCCCTTACTTTCCTGTCCCTTTGTTCCTTATATAGATTTGAGGGGTAGCACCGGAATTTTATAATTCCTATCTCATCTATCATTACAGTGTAGTGCCAGTTTGTCTTTCTTTTTGTTCCAAAACAGAATTAAACAAGATCCTCCTGAGGGTCTTTTGTGAAGCCCGAGAGGCAGGTTCATTTCATAAAGAATTTTTACAGGCAGTGATCCTGCCCATCCCTAAACCAGACAAAGACCCCTCATTATGTACGAGTTATAGACCAATCTCATTAATAAATGGGGATGTTAAGCTATATGCGAAACTATGGGCTAACCGCCTTAATAGCTTACTCCCAAAGGTGATCCACACGGACCAGGTCGGGTTCACGTTCGGTAGGGAAGGCCCAGACAACTCCCGGAAAATGTTGAACATACTTACAGAGTCATCCCGGCTGAAGTTGCCCATGCTGGCCCTGTCACTAGATGCAGAAAAAGCGTTTGACAGGGTCAGATGGGAATACTTGTGGCACACGCTCGCCCAATTTGGCATACCAGACGTAGTGATCACGGCAATACGAGCCCTATACTCTTACCCCTCTGCAACGGTTAGAGGTCTGGGATTCGCTTCTCCGACCATACATATCACTAATGGCACTAGGCAAGGGTGCCCTCTGTCACCCCTAATTTTCTCCATGGCCATTGAGCCTCTGGCTCAGGCTATTAGGCAATCACGCGCAATAAGAGGTGTCCAACTTGGCAGGGAGGCTGTGAAGATAGCATTGTACGCGGATGACGTGACACTATTCCTAACGAACCCAATAGGCTCCATGCCAGCTCTTTTTGATATTGTTGCAGAGTTTGGAGCTCACAGTTACTACAAAGTTAATGTCTCCAAAACGGAGGCTCTGCCGGTATGCATTCCAACCTTTGAATTGGATGTATTACAAACATCGTACTCCTTCCGATGGTCGCAAACCACTATTCGACACCTGGGGGTACAACTTGGTCCAGATCCGAAAATGGTGATCAATGTTAACTACACAGATCTTATCAGAGAAGTCACTGAGCTTACCTCTTCCTGGAGTCTTAAAGAGATTTCGTGGTTGGGTCGTATTGCATCTTTTAAAATGACGATCTTGCCTAAAATCCTATATTACTTTCGTTGTATCCCACTTAATGTCCCCAATGCTTTAATAGACAAGCTCCAATCTCGTGGACAACGCTATTTCTGGGGCAAATCTAAACCTCGGATTGCGGCGAAAATACTCCAAAAAAAATATGAACATGGAGGGGTTGCAATGCCTAGCATACGTGGTTATTATGAGGCAGCCAGACTATCACATGTCACGGCATGGGCGAACAAAGGGGAACCGCAGGGATGGAAAAGTATAGAAGCACTAGCCCTTCCTCTGGGCTTAGAGCTGGCAGACCTACCCTGGATCCCTGGTCACTGCCTTGATAATCTGGGACTAAAAAACGCCATTGTTAGAGATACTCTAAAAGTTTGGCATAACCTTAGAAACCTACGCGACATTGCCCCGCATCCGTCCCCCATTCATTCCCTGTCAGCTCTGCTGGCAGCCCTACCTGACACACATGTCCTACAATGGAATGAGTGGGACCTGCAATCGGTTTCCCACCTATACCCCAAGGGCACTCTACTCACTCCCCATAATATCGGAACAATTATCCCAGAACCCCCTCTTTGGGTCACTTTTGAATACTCGAGACTTTACGCTTTTATGACATCCTGGGGATTCACCAAGACCCTAAATAGACCCCTGACTAACTGGGAAAAATTGTGGCAGCTTCCTATCAAGACTCCTAGACTCATATCGTTTCACTATGACCTCCTGCAGATGTCTACTAACAGAGACAGACCCTGGCAGCTAAGGGCCTGGGAGGGAGACCTATCCAGACCAATTACAGATAAGGACCTACGCACAGCTATGACGTTAACTAAAAAGACGGCTCACTGTGCAAACACCTTAGAGGCCTACATGAAACTATTTCTGAAATGGTACTACACCCCCTCGAGATTGTCACAAATGTTTCCTACAACGTCTCCTTTGTGCTGGAGAGAATGCATGCAGAGAGGCTCAGATATGCATGTATGGTGGGATTGCCCAAAACTTGCACCCATTTGGAGTCAGATAACTAACCTCTGTACCAACCTAGGGCTCTCTATTCCACTCACCCCCACAATAGCTCTTTTGCAAATCTTCCCAAGAAGCGTCCCAGCCCATGTTTCCAAACTGATCATTTTTGTCCTAGCGGCCATGAAACTGGCAATAGCAAGGGCCTGGAAGCAGGCCCTGCCTCCAGATATTTCAGCTGTTACATCTATAATACAGGTGTACGCCAAAATGGAACAAAGTTTCTATTTTAATATGGATAAAGAAGACCTATATTGGCAGATCTGGGAGCCTTGGTTTACTTACCAGGGAAATCATAGTTAAACATGTAGACATGATAGAATCCCCGACCACCCACATTAACATATTTAACCTCTCATACCTAGCTTTAATGCGATTAGTAATTGACGACTCCCGCCTCTTTAAATTTATTGTCAAACTCTGACCACTCTTCTCCTCTCTCTTACCCTACTCCCCCCCTCCTACAATATGCTCTGCCCTACCCCGTATCTCTCCCCCTTCTCCACCCTCTCAAGAAAGATCTCCCCCGCCTGGGAATGCGCATTAGGATCACTAGTAGAAGTGTGTTGACAGGCATTTCCGAACTGACTTTATGTAGTCTCTAGAAAGTTGAGTTTATGTATGGGACTGGAGTATTACCCTGGTCCCTATATTTAGGTTTGTTCATAATAACTGAAAATGAGGTTTATGTAAATGTCATTCTATTTTAATCTGATATGCTCATTCCAGATGCTTTGCATCACCAATAATGTATATATTCACTATGCTGCTGCAACAAAATATTGTATGTATACATGTATAATTCCTGGGCATTTATGTTGTAATGTATGTTGTGACGCATAACCCTCAATAAAAAAAAATTTAAAAGAAAAAAAAAAAAAAAGTTTACTATTATCAAATTTGCTTAAAGGGACGGTCAACACCAGAATTTTTGTTGTTTAAAAAGAAAGATAATCCCTTTATTACCCATTCCCCAGTTTTGCATAACTAACATAGTTATAATAATACAGGTTTTACCTCTGTAATTATCTTGTATCTAAGCTTCTGCTGACTGCCCCCTTATTTCAGTTATTTTGACCGACTTGCATTTTAGCCAATCAGTGCTCACTCCTAGGTCACTTCATGTGCAAGAGTTCAATGTTATCTATATGAAACACATGAACTAATGCCCTCTAGTGGTCAAAATGCATTCAGATTATAGGCAGTCTTCAAGGTCTAAGAAATTAGCATATGAACCTCCTAGTTTTAGCTTTCAACTAAGAATACCAAGAGAACAAAGCAAAATTAGTGATAAAAGTAAATTGGGAAGTTGTTTAAAACGACGTGCCCTATTTATATCATGAACATTTTTTTTGGACTTGACTGTCCCTTTAGTTGCCATGATATTTTTTGTTGAAGAGATATCTAGGTAGATGTATGGAGCACTACATAGCAGAAAATAGTGCTGCCATCTAGTGTTCTTACAAATAGAAAACATTCTTAAAAAACTGCTGCCATAAATTGCTCCGGGAATGGCCATGCTCCTCAGCTTACAGCCCTGCTTTCCAACCAAAGAAACATTGATAATAGAAGTAAAATATAAAGTTGTTTAACATTGTACAGATATATTGTACAGATGTATATAGAAATATATTTTGTGGTATCTGAAGTCCAGCTCTTTACATTCAATTGTAATATGATCGCTAACCGACGCGCGCAAAAAGTTAACTTCTAGGGAAGTTAATTCTTGAACAGGAGTGTTAATAGTGCACCACTTGTAATTTAGTCCCCTCTGTTTTGTGCTTATGTATTTTTATGTAATTGTTCCTATGGGCTTTGGACCAAGCCAATGCAGCTGTCTGTGAGTGCTGGTGAGCACCCAAGGATGTGACGTTTGCCAGGCATGGGATGTGCACCCAATCCAGTTTGAGAGTGTAGTCTATTTTTGTGTTTTATGTGTGTGTGTGTAGATGTTAGGGATGTGCCAATGTGTTGAAATAACAATTTGTTTGGTCAAACGAATAGTCCTGACGACATTCGTTTAGGACAAACAAATGTTGATAACTGCTTAAAATTTGTTTAACAAATCTTGTTTCAAATGTTACTTTCTTTTGTATGTTATTAGATCAAATATCCACATTTGAAATTTTGAATGTAACATTCGATTTAACAAATACTATTCAGGAGTTCAATATTTCAGGTAATAGAAGATTTAGTACATTTCTACATAAATTACAAATATATTGATTCAAGTTTTTTTCTATTTTGATTATTCCATAATTTAAAGAGAGCATTAGAAATACTATTACAAATATATAAATTAGTTTTTTTTTCTAATTTGAATATTGCATAGTTCAAATATAACATTTTAAGAAAATTAGAAATACTATTACATTAAACAAATGTTATAATGTTGTACAAACATTCAAAATAAAAAACCAATGAACGTGATAAAATTAATTTCATTTTACAACTGTTGCAAAACATTTGTGTGGGTGTGTGCCTGTTTTTATGTGTGTAATGAAAGAGAGCAAGAGATTGAGAAAATTATTAGTATATGATATTCTAAGTTTAAGCTTATTACCGTACAGGAATTGGGGACTGATTGTCATATAGTGAAAGGGACATGAAACCAATAGAGAATACAATTTTAAACAACATTCTGAGTGAGACAATCACACAAGGCGTCTATCTGCAGCCACCAATCAGCAGTTACTGAGCTTATTTTGATATGCTTTTAAACAAAGGATATCAATAGAACAAATAAAATTAGAAAATAGAAGTAAATTGGAAAGTTGTTTAAAATTGCATGCTCTTTCTAAAGCATGAAAGAGAAAATGTGGGTTATGTCCTATTAAGGGTATATAGTGGTGTGTCTGAGGTTTAGTAACGTTTGTCAAATCTCTTGTTAAAGCACTTACTGAAGACCAAATCGTAGGGAATGTTTTAGTGACACTGAATGAATTACAATTGACTAAATATATTTTCAGTGTATGTGGTATGTGATATAATTCTTGCATTTAGGAGGACTCAGTACTGACTTATAATACATACAAATTTATGAAGCACATTGGCATGTTTTGAGATATAGATATATATAAATATAAATAACCATTGAATTTTAACTAAATAAATTTGTTTTCCTATGTCTAAATTTGAGTGGTCTAGCATTTTTTTCCCCTTCTAATTAGAAACGTTTATATCCCTGGGATATTTTATACACACTCACACACACCCACTTACACTCAGACACATACACACGTAAAGGGACATTGTACACTACATTTTTCTTTGCATAAATGTTTTGTAGATGATCCATGTATATAGCCCACCTGGGAGTGCTTTTGTAAAAATGAATAGTTTTGCTTATTTTTAAATAACATTGTGCTGATTTTCAGACTCCTAACCAAGCCCCAAAGTTTAAGATGTAATTAAGCTCACACACTCGCACAATCACACACACATTTACAGAAACACTCACACACAGACACAAACCCATATAAACAGAAACACTTACACACACATATGAACAAAAACACTCGCACACACAGAGACACTTACATATAAACAGAAACAGTCACGCACACACACACATATAAACAGAAACACTCATGCACAGACACACACACATATAAACAGAAACACTCACGCACAGACACACACACATATAAACAGAAACACTCACACACACATAAACACTCACACAAAGACACACACATATATAACATAAAACTTAAAGGAACATGAAACCCAAAATTTCTTTCATGATTCAGATAGATAATACATTTTAAACAACTTTCCTATTGACTTCTGTTATCAATTATGCTTCATTCTCTTGGTATCTTTTATTGAAAAAGCAGCAATGCACTGCTGAGAGCTTACTGAAAACATTTGTAAGCCAATGAAAAATGGAAATACAAGTTCAACCACCAATCAGCAGCTAGCTTGAAGATCCTGAGCCTATCTAGGTATGCTTTTCAACAAAGGATACCAAGAGAATTAAACACAATTAGATAACAGAAGTAAATTGAAAAAAAAAAAATTGTATGCTCTATCTGAATCATGAAAGAAAAATGTTGTGTTTCATCTCCCTTTAAATAAGCATGAGTACCAGATGTATTTTTTTTAAAGCTAGGAAGTATTTTTTGTAGATACAAATAAATAGAATTAAACTATCATTAAAAGGCTGAATTCGTAGAAGCATCAATCTTTATCTAATGTTAAATAAAGTTCTGTATTCCCCATTGCTCTGAGAGCCTTCCACACAATATTTAATTTTTGTTGACATTGTGCCAATAGGCAATTCTCTTCTGGTAAATAATTCAAGCAAACGACACAGCTATTTCTTATAAATGCATTACTATATGATTGCAGAATGATTTTTTTTTTTTTATTATTTTCTGTTTCAATCTGCTTTGGACAACCAATAATGAACAAACCATGAATTAAGGCATGTTAAAGCCAGGAGCAGGTTTTCATTGTTTTTATTTTAAGATTAAACAATATATTAGACAGCACATTTAAACAGATATTTTGTTTAAAACAAGATAGACATTAAAATTAAATTAAACTAACATTAATTCTCCATAAAATTAAAAAATAAAAGAATATGAAACTATTTTTTTTCTCATGGTCCAATTAAAACATACAATGTTAAACATATTTCCAGTTTTCTGCTATTATCAAATTTGTTTTGTTCTATTATTATTCTTTGTTGAAGGAGAAGCAATGCACTACTGGGAGCTATCTGGACACATTAAGGACTAGATTACAAGGTGAGTGCTAAATATTAGCTCTCCACTTTATAATACCAGCACATGCTAAAAAGCATTGCGCTTACAAGACGCGCTTCCATAGGCTCCAATGGGAGCCTTGTTCTGATGCCGTCAGAGACAGCATCAGAACTTAAAGGGACACTGAACCCAATTTTTTTTCTTTCATGATTTAGATAGAGCATGACATTTTAAGCAACTTTCTAATTTACTCCTATTATCAAATTTTCTTTATTCTCTTGGTATCTTTATTTGAAATGCAAGAATGTAAGTTTATATGCCAACCTGGGTTGTCCTTGCTGATTGGTGGATAAATGCATCCACCAATAAAAGAGTGCTGTCCAGAGTGCTAAACTAAGAAAACAGCTTAGATGCCTTCTTTTTCAATTAAAGATATCAAAAGAACAAAGAAAAATTGATAATAGGAGTAAATTAGAAAGTTGCTTAAAATTGAATGTTTTATCTGAATCACAAAAAGAAACTATTTGGGTTCAGTGTCCCTTTAAGCACAGCGAAGGGAGTAAGTAGCACAGTAGCAGTTATTTTTCTTAAAATAAAACATGCTACTATTTTTTTTTTAAAAAAAAAAAGCACTACACACTGGGCTAGATTACAAGTGAGGCGCAAACAGTTTTGCGCAAGCGATATCGTGTTTTCGCAAGCCTTTTTTCTTCTTCTGATATTAAAAATTGAGTGAAATTGCGATTGCGCTAGTGAAATCGCCATTTATGCTTCAAGCCTTACCGCGATCTCAGAGCTGTGGTTAACTGTTTTCCGAAACAAAGTAGTTGCAAAAAACACTTCAAAAATGCATTACAAAGTACAGTTACACTCATATTATTTTTAAAAAATATTGCACAAAAAAGTTAAAAGAGCTCAAAGATATGAGATCCCGGGTGTTAGAAAAAAAAAGGCTGGCAAAGGGCTTTAACATTGAGACACATACATATACATTGCTAAATATGTATTTGTGTGTTTATCTATCTATATCTATATATATATATATATATATATATATATATATATATATATATATATATATATATATATATATATGTGTGTGTGTGTGTGTATATATATATATATATATATATATATATATATTCGCAACTATTTGTTCTTCAAAGATGTACCAGGCAGGGGTGCCCGCTCTCCCCATTACTCTTCAATATCTCATTAGAACCCCTGGCAATCCTGTTTCACAAAGAACTTGAAGGTATTCGATTGATTGGTCAGAAGTTAGTTTTATTACTTTATGCGGATGACCTTCTGCTATTCTTGAGTAATATTAAGAAGAACCTTCCATTACTACGCAACATTATTTTTATGTTTGGATCGATTTCAGGTTACAAAATTAATCTTCTGAAATCAGAGCTCCTATGGTTATACAAGGAGCTGGGTAATATTACTAAACACCCCTTTATTGAAACAACCCAGATTACTTATCTGGGGTTAAGATTGATTATTAATCCAGATGAGTGGTATAACCTAAATTATTCTCATTGCTTAAAGGGACAGTCAACACCAGAATTTTTGTTGTTTAAAAAGAAAGATAATCCCTTTATTACCCATTCCCCAGTTTTGCATAACCAACACAGTTATAATAATACACGTTTTACCTCTGTAATTATCTAGAATCTAAGCTTCTGCTGACTGCCCCCTTATTTCAGTTCTTTTGACAGACATGCAGTTTAGCCAATCAGTGCTCAGTCCTAGGTCACTTTACGTGCATGAGCTCAATGTTATCTATATGAAACATGTGAACTAATGCCCTCTAGTGGTCAAAATGTATTCAGATTAGAGGCAGTCTTCAAGGTCTAAGAAATTAGCATATGAAACTCCTAGTTTTAGCTTTCAACTAAGAATACCAAGAGAACAAAGCAAAATTGGTGATAAAAGTAAATTGGGAAGTTGTTTAAAATTGCATGCCCTATTTAAAACATGAAAGGTTTTTTTGGACTTGACTGTCCCTTTAAAGAATTGCAAAAAAGTTAGAGGACTGGGCTAGCCTCCCTATTTCCCTGTCAGCTAGAGCAACATTGATCAAAACTGTATTCTTTCCTAAGCTACTTTATATAATTCAAAATATGCCGATACATAAGGCTGATATCCTTAGATATAACAAAGCTTGTGCCAGATTTCTATGGAAGGGTATTAAAGCTTGAATAGCCATTCATCGACTTATGAATTCTAAGTTCTCAGCAGGGTTGGCCCTGCCTAATATTCAAGCTTATAACCTTGTGGCTCTATTGAAAATAGCTATTGACTGGATCACTGAAAAATAACAAGTTACGCTGCTTCTATGTGAATCCAATCTTGTTGCTCCTTTTCATTTGAACGCATTACTGCATTGCCCAATAACATCATTACCTTTGACTGTGTTTTCCTTTATTACCCTCAAGAATATCATAGTGGCATGGCAGAAGTTCTGTTCGGAGATAGGGCTCTCCCCTTATGTTTCTAAGTTTCTTCCTATTAGAGGTAATCCTAATTTTACACCAGGATTGTGAAATCCGGTATTTAGGCAGTGGGCCACAAAAGGCCTAAAGTGGGTAAAGTGGGTTAACCAAATTCTAGGAACTGAGGGCTGTCCAGTAACCTTTTGTGTCTTGGCCAATAAGTTTGGCCTCTTGAAACAAGATTTCTATGCTTATCTTCAACTAAGACATTTTATCTATGAATTAACACAAAAATTCGGCACAAATTGATCCCTAGGTGAACTACACAGTAGAATCTTTGGATATAAATCAGGTGTATACTCTATCTCTCCCTTTTATTCCTTATTAAGTCAGCGTCCCTCATCTGAACAAATTAAGGATATAGTAGCAAAGTGGATTAAAAACTTTCCTGAGATTAACGACCAGACCATAGTGAATAGCTTTAAAATAACTGAGCAAGCGTGGGTATTGATGGTATGGAGAGAGTCACAGATCAAGATAAGTCTTAGGACCTATCTTACTCCAGATACCTTATCTAGATGGTATAAATTGAATATTTTTTGTTCTAGGTGTAAGGCAACTCACGCTGATATTTTTCACTGTTTTTGGGAATGCCCAAAAATGTTGCAATTTTGGCATAAAGTGACATATTGGATGCATTCAGTATTATTGTTGGATTACTATATTAAACCAGTTGAGGGTTTTTTTCTTGCAAAATTTCAAGGTGCCCCTCAAAATGTTAAACTTATAAACACAATCATATTAATTGGTCACAATCTTATCCTAAAACTCTGGAAATCCCATGCTGTGCCTAAGTTCTCAGAGCTTAAAAATGCTTTGATTACACAATGTACTATAGAACAGTACAACCTGCTGAACCCTTTAGATGAACAATTGACCTTTTTTTTAAAAAAAATGGAAAGTGTTCATATTAGCATTACCAGAATCAGCACAAAGGGTGTTAGTTAAACCTATGGTAAAATCCCCTTTTGTCCAATTGAATATTTATGCCGGACATCTTCCCAACTTTTTGTGTGTGTATGTACAGTCATATGTACACATATAAATACATTAATATATATGTACACACATATAGACATAGATATAAGTGCATTACAGCCATTTGCCATTAAATAAATGAAAACATAAAACATATTTATGCAATATCCATATTTAATAAAGATTTTAACTATGTATTTACTGTAAATATTTTACATTTGCTAATGCGAATAAGCTAATAAGCTATGTTGTTTGCACGATGGGTGTTTTAAAAAAAAAAAAATCTCCATTGACTTCTATGAGGAACGTGAAAACTTAAGTTAGGATTTCCACACTATTCAGGTTACCGCTTGCGCAAAATAATTTTTTTGGAACTTGGAATACGAACGCAACCCAAACAGCGGAAAAAGCTTAATACTTGAAATGCCTGGTTATTTATCGCGCGCCCGCAAACAAGCAAATTTGCCTGTTTGCGGGCACGCGATAAATAAGCACTCCACTTGTAATCTAGGCCTTAATGTCCCTTTAATTATTCATATAATACATATCTGTAATGCATTTTAATCATATATTTTGTCTGCTTTTCTTGTGATTTAAATAGGATGACTGTAGTTTTTCCATTCCCTATACCAAGACAGACTGGAGTATATTCTGCTAAATTCAGAACCCCATATACAATATTGTAATCAGTTCTTACTAGAATGTGCATTTGTGTTAGTATCTGAATGTAGAAGAAGGCGGTCGCTAGTGACATTCTCCTCTTTTTGGAGCTGAATTTCTGCTAGTAAAAGTGCAATCAATTCACTAAGATCTGGATTTGCACAGATCCTTAGTTTGTTTCACTTTCACAAGAAGAAATCCATCTCTGAAAAGAGCAGAATTCCATTAGCATCCATCTTCTTCAATATTTGGATACTAAATAAATACACAAATGCACATGTCTAGTTGTTACATATTATTCAAGAATACATCTTTTTTTATCTCTCTTTGTTAAAAGTACAGTCTAGTCAAAATAAAACTTTCATGATTCAGATAGGGAATGCAATTTTTAACAACTTTCCATTTTACTTTTGTCATCAAAATTGCTTTGTTCTCTTGGTATTCTTTGTTGAAAGCTAAACCTAGGTAGGCTCATATGCTAATTTCTGAAAACCTTGAAGGCCACCCTTTATTTCAATGCATTTGGCAGTTTTAACAGCTACAGATAAAATTGTGACCATGTCCGTGGATTTACAAATGAGGGCACTGGTTGGCTAAATGCAAGTCTGTCAAAAGAACTGAAATAAGGGGACACTCAGCAAAGGCTTAGATACAAGGTAATCACATAGGTAAAACGTATATTAATATAACCGTGTTGGTTATGCAAAACTGGGGAATGGGTAATAAAGGGAGTATCTATCTTTTCAAAGAATAACAATTCTGGTGTAGACTGTCCCTTTAAATATTGTTGTGATATTGTTATTTCAATGAATATGCTCTTCACACACCATTTGCATAATCAATTTCAAAACCATATATTTGATTCAAAGGGTAACACCCTAGCACATGCAAATTGTGTTTGTCTTTTAATGTTTACCATTTTATATGAATTCTCCTTGCACTGGCCTTTAAGTGCTTCTAGCCAGTGCTACTGTTAGGGCCTTTGAAGAGGGACCTTAGTTCAAATACCTTTTGTAATCATGTCAAAGGAGCATAGTGAAGCAACCCAATACAAACAGGATTACTTTAGAGAGCATCCTAGAGTTATTTGATGATCACCAAACTACTCTAGAAGATCATATTTTTTGCTGTTCTCCTGAGTGTTAATAAAGCTTCCCAGACACAAATTGCAGCTAAGTTTAATATTTCTGTGTGGGAAGTACCATGCACGCTAAAAAAAAATCTGAAACTAAATAATTTTTATTCTATTCAAGACCATGCAGACCTAAATTGACCACATTTTCAGAAGACCAGTATGTTGGGCTAGCATCACTAGAAAATAGATCAGCATCTGAATCCACATTTTAAGGGAACATTGTACCTAAATGTTCAATCTCTTGAAAGTGTTGCAGCATATTTGTAAAAAAAAAAAAGCTGACTTTACAATATCACATAAACATCTCTATGTAAAAAAAAAAAAAGATATTTTACTTCAAAATTTCCCAAGTAGCCACATCCCACTATTGATGGACTCTAGTCCAATCACAATGCTTGCCCCAGGATATGCAAGGGAGCATGCTTTTGGCATGTGCTGACACTGTCACTTTTTTAATTTAGGAAGCTTACTATAAAATCTTACAAGATTTTGATGATATCTCATAAGTTTGCTGTTTAAACATCGCTTAATATGCTATTATACAATATTGTTAAATTAAACATCACAAACTCCACTGATATTGCAAGACTGTCATTGATTGGAAGGTCCCAGTTTCCAGGGACTAACCCAGAGTCGCCCACAAAACACATTTAGGTCACTGCCCACAAGTTCCCCTTGCTTTCCTGTATAAGAAAGCATCCGGGAAATGTTGGGATGTTAAATTGACATAGAATTTTTTTTTGCATGCTCTAACAAATGAGCACATCCTATTTTTTTCCACAATAATGGCCCTTTAAAGGGACATAAAACCCATGGGCCCGATCCGATAAAAATCGTCACCCGCAAAAGCTGGCGACGCCAATATTTGCGCTGGTTTGGTATCCTATATACGGCGTAACTTAAAAGTTACGCTCGTATATTTCTGCCGTCGGCTGTAGTTTTTTGGGCCATAGGCAGGTATACCAAACCAGCGCAGTTTGGTATCCAATATACAGCGTAAGGACTTACGTGGCGAAAATGGAGAAATCTTACTCCATTTTCACCTCGCCACAAAAAGCAGCCGTAAGAAGCCTTACGCTGACTATTGGAGCCCCGTAACTCCCTAAACTACCTGCTAAATAAACCTAACACCTAACGCATGCGCAATGTCTATCTAGCAGTCAACCGCGACCTGCTAAATAAAACCTAACACCTAACGCACGCGCAATGTCTATCTACCTGTCAACCGCGATCCCCCGCCGCAATCCCTAATAAAGTTATTAACCCCTAATCTAATCCCCCTATACCGCCGCCAGCTATATTAATATTATTAACCCCTAATCTAATATCCCTAAAGTAATAAGCTCTATTACCAGCCCTTAAAAGGGCCTTTTGCGGGGCTTTGCCCCAAAGTAAACAGCTCTTTTGCCCTATAACCTGCCCTCCCTACACCGCCGCCACCTATATTAATAGTATTAACCCCTAATGTAAGCCCCTTACACGGCCGCCATCTATATTAAAATTATTAACCCCTAATTTAATCTACCTACCCCACCGCCAGCTATATTATCTATATTAACCCTAAGTATATTATAGTTAATATAGTTATTACAGGTATACCCCGCTCATACAGCGGGTTAGGGACCGGAGCCTCGCTGTAAAGTGAAAACCGCCTTAAAGTGAAACAAGGCAGTTTTAGCTTTCTTTTCACTTGCCAGTGTGTTTAAAAATGTGAAAACATGTTTGAACTAACATATATTAGGAGTGCAATAGTGCTATGTTTAGTTTAACACTCGCACAGCACAGTATTCAATAAATACTATACCTGTAAAATAGAGACAATTACTGTAGTAAAACTTGTCAAACTATAACACTGAGACACAGATTGCACTGTAATGCTGTAAAATGGGTGAACTGTGCATAGCAAAATGGTGCCAGTCACTTTTCTCGCATTCTCACGATGATTACAGCACTGTTTCAAAATTCTTGGAAGTTGAACTTCAGCTCCACAAAGCGCTGTATTAGCGAAGCGCTGTAAAGTGAAGCGCTGTAAAGTGAGGTATACCTGTACATTATATATATTAACTATATTAACCCTAATTATATTAGGGTTAATATAGTTAATATAGTTACTATAGTATTTATATTAACTATATTAACTCTATCTAACCCTAACACCCCTAACTAAACTCTTATTAAATACATCTAATTCATATTATAAACTAAAATATTCCTATTTAAATCTAAATACTTACCTATAAAATAAACCCTAAGATAGCTACAATATAATTAATAATTACATTGTAGCTATGTTAGGGTTTATATTTATTTTACAGGTAAATTGTTAATTATTTTAACTAGGTATAATAGCTATTAAATAGTTAATAACTATTTAATAGCTACCTAGTTAAAATAATTACCCAATTACCTGTAAAATAAATCCTAACCTAAGTTACAAATACACCTACACTATCAATAAATTAAATAAACTACAAATATCTATCTAAAAATACAATTAAATAAACTAAACTAAATTACAAAAAAAAAAACAATAAATTACAAAAAAATAAAAAAAAGATTACAAGATTTTTAAGCTAATTACACCTATTCTAAGCCCCCTAATAAAATAATAAACCCCAAAAATAAAAAAAATGCCCTACCCTATTCTAAATTAAACAAGTTCAAAGCTCTTTTACCTTACCAGCCCTTAAAAGGGCTTTTTGCTGGGTATTTACCCCAAGTTAACAGCTCTTTTGCCTGTAAAAAAAAGAACACAACACCCCCCCCCCCAACATTACAACCCACCAACCACATACCCCTATTCTAAATCCACCCAAACCCCCTTAAAAAAACCTAACACTACCCCCCTGAAGATCTCCCTACCTTGTCTTCACCCAACCAGGCCGAACTCCTCATCCGATCCGTGCGATGTCTTTATCCAAGCGGCAAAGAAGAAGTCTTCATCCCGGCGATGTCTTTATCCAAGCGGCAGCAAAGTCTTCTTCCATCCGGCAGCATCTTCCATCAAGCGGCATCTTCAATCTTCTTACTTCGCTCCTCCGACGTGGAGCATCCATCCCGGCCGACAACTGAACGATGAATGAGGTACCTTTAAATGACATCATCCAAGATGGCGTCCGTCGAATTCCGATTGGCTGATAGGATTCTATCAGCCAATCGGAATTAAGGTAGAAAAATCTGATTGGCTGATTGAATCAGCCAATCAGATTCAAGTTCAATCCGATTGGCTGATTGAATCAGCCAATCAGATTCAAGTTCAATCCGATCAGCCAATCGGATTGAACTTGAATCTGATTGGCTGATTCAATCAGCCAATCAGATTTTTCTACCTTAATTCCGATTGGCTGATAGAATCCTATCAGCCAATCGGAATTCGACGGACGCCATCTTGGATGACGTCATTTAAAGGTACCTCATTCGTCGTTCAGTTGTCGGCCGGGATGGATGCTCCGCGTCGGAGGAGCGAAGTAAGAAGATTGAAGATGCTGCTTGATGGAAGATGCTGCCGGATGGAAGAAGACTTTGCTGCCGCTTGGATAAAGACATCGCCGGGATGAAGACTTCTTTGCCGTTTGGATAAAGACATCACCGGGATGAAGACTTCTTCTTTGCCAATTGATAAAGACATCGCCCGGATCGGATGAGGAGTTCGGCCTGGTTGGGTGAAGACAAGGTAGGGAGATCTTCAGGGGGGTAGTGTTAGGTTTTTTTAAGGGAGGCTTGGGTGGATTTAGAATAGGGGTATTTGGGTGGTGGGTTGTAATGTTGGGGGGGGGTGTTGTGTTCTTTTTTTTACAGGCAAAAGAGCTGTCAACTTGTGGTAAATACCCCGCAAAAAGCCCTTTTAAGGGCTGGTAAGGTAAAAGAGCTTTGAACTTGTTTAATTTAGAATAGGGTAGGGCATTTTTTTATTTTGGGGGTTTATTATTTTATTAGGGGGCTTAGAATAGGTGTAATTAGCTTAAAAATCTTGTAATCTTTTTTTTATTTTTTGTAATTTAGTGGGGTTTTTTTTTGTAATTTAGTTTAGTTTATTTAATTGTATTTTTAGATAGATATTTGTAGTTTATTTAATTTATTGATAGTGTAGGTGTATTTGTAACTTAGGTTAGGATTTATTTTACAGGTAATTGGGTAATTATTTTAACTAGGTAGCTATTAAATAGTTATTAACTATTTAATAGCTATTATGCCTAGTTAAAATAATTAACAATTTACCTGTAAAATAAATATAAACCCTAACATAGCTACAATGTAATTATTAATTATATTGTAGCTATCTTAGGGTTTATTTTATAGGTAAGTATTTAGATTTAAATAGGAATATTTTAGTTTATAATATTAATATTAGATTTATTTAATAAGAGTTTAGTTAGGGATGTTAGAGTTAGATAGGGTTATTATACTTAATATATATATATATATAATATAATAACGATATTAACTATATTAACCCTAATATAATTAGGGTTAATATATATAATATAATAATTATATTAACTATATTAACCCTAATATAATTAGGGTTAATATAGTTAATATAGCTGGCGGCGGTGTAGGGGGATTAGATTAGGGGTTAATGTGTTTAATATAGCTGGCGGCGGTGTAGGGGGATTAGATTAGGGGTTAATACATTTATTATAGGTGGCAGCGGTGTAGGGGGATTTAGATTGTAGGCAAAAGAGCTGATTACTTTGTGACAAAGCCCCGCCAAAAGCCCTTTTAAGGGCTGGCAAAAGAGCAGTTTACTTTGGGGTAATGCCACGCAAAAAGCCCTTTTCAGGGCTATTTGTAGGGTTAGACTTAGGTTTAGTGGTAGGGATAGTTTAGTATTTTAGGGGTTAAATAATTTAATATAGATGGCGGCGGGGTAGGGGGATTAGATTAGGGGTTAATAATTTTAAAATAGATGGCGCCAAGGTAGGGGCTCACTTTAGGGGGTAGGTAAGGTAGATGGCAGTGGTGTTAGGGGCTCACTTTAGGGGGTTATAGATTTAATATAGTTGGCGGCGGTTTAGGGGTTAATAACTTTATTAGGTTGCGGCAGGGTTTGGGAGTGGCGGTTTAGGGGTTAATACATTTTTTATTGTTAGGATAGTGAGGGGGGATAGCGGATAGAGGGTTAGACGTGTCGGGCTATGTTTAGGAGTCGAGTTAGACAGTGCAGGTGATTTCATACTTTAGTCAGGTTTTGTAGGCGCCAGCAGTTTCTAACGTGGCGCAAGTCACTGGCGACTCCAGAAATTTGTACTTGCGCAGATTTCTGGACATCGCTGGTTTATCTGACTTACGGCACGTTAGCATCTGACGGCGCCGTATATTGGATAGCTCAAGTTGCGAGCTGAAACTGCGGGCGACACGGGTTCCCTCGCTTGCGCCGCAAACTACGACGTATATATCAGATCGCGCCCCATATGCTTAATCACTTGAAAGTGATGCAGCACAACTGTAAACATCTGACAAGAAAATATCACCTGAACCTCTCTGTCTAAAAAAAGGAAGATATTTTACCTCAAAAAATCAGCTCACAAGAGTAAGTGCTCTGTGAACAGTTATACTTATACTTCAGTTACTGTCAGCTGCATGTTGAGAAATAAGAAAAAACAACAGCCAATCAGCTTCATCAGTAGTGATGCCTCATAGTAAACTTTTTAAACTGAGGAAGGAAATCACGTGACTATGTTTCCACATGCCAGATGCACGGTTCCAGGACTAGAATCCTGAATGACAATTTACAATGGGATGTGGCTACTGAGGAAATTTTAAGGTAAAATATCTTCATTTTTTACAAAGAGATGTTCAGGTGATATTTTAAAGTCACCTGTTTACATCTTTGATGCATCATTTTCAAGTGCTTCATCACTTGGGTATCATGTCCCGTTAAGTAAATATCTTGCTAAATTAAACATACTCAATATTAACCCTTTCACAACTTTATGCCATCCTAGCCGCACTGGGCTTTGAAGCCCTTGGAATGGCATAGAACGTCATTGCGGATTGACTGTACTGAAGCCAAAGGCGCTTCCTGAATGGTATCATGGGCTTCCTGAATGGTATCATGGGCTGGAGGGCATGCCTAGCGTTATAGGCACTGCCTCCTGACACAATCCCATCATCCCATCATTGAAATCACGCAGTCATATGAATGAGTGTGTGATTTCAGTTTTTTATTTTGTTTACATCAGAACTGTGTTGCTAGTCCGTGTCTGCCACATAGATAAAATTGTGCTCACGGTGGAACCTGACCACGCTGGAAGATGGTCGCACATTAGGAGGGCTCCTGCCACCTAAACTGACAAAATAGCATATATTGACACAGATACACGTTAATACACATGCTTTGCTTATGCACTTAGCTGGAGAAGCTTTTCGCACCACCTGACACATAAAGCGTTGAAGAGAAACGACATTTTTGGCTGTATGGGGTGCTGATAGAAACAAGGCCTTCAAACCCACGTGGCTAACACTTGCCTTTTACTACTTACATGTCAGACCTTTTTACCGCAATTCTACATAATTTTTTCCCTGCACCGGCACCTCTAGCAGTCTCAAGAAAGGGAGCCGAGCGGTGAACAACATCCCAAGAGAGCAGTACAGAAGTACCAACCGGAGCACTCAGGGGGAGACCTGAAGCTCTGACATCGCTGCCTGGAGGCATACCTTACCCCTGCACCGGCATATCTCGTGACATCGGGGGAAGGAGCGGAGCGGTGAACAATACCTCAGGAGAGCAGGGCAGAAGCACTTACCGGAACACTTCGGGTGCGATCCGCAATCTAAACACTACGGCCTGGAGGCATATCCGGCTCACTGGATACCGCATACTGTACATGCCCAGACCGGACTTTGGGGCTGTTGCCGAGTGCACAAAGGAAACAAGGTGAGCGACTGAAAAGGGTGCCTACGGAGCTCAGTAACGGCTGGCCAGTCCTTGATAATTTAACTTGGTAGCGCACACTGATATGCGCCTCTGGCCTAACAACGGCAAAGTGTAAAGCTCTAGGTCATAAGTGGCTTGCCCGAAGCAGCACATATACCATTATTAAGCCTCATTATAATTTAAAACACAAGTGAAGGGAGACTCTCCTGACCCAGCTCTTAAAGATAAAGGGCTTGAGGTGGCGTGGTAAGCTGTACATCAAACTTTTAAACACACTCTCAGCTTGCCATTTTTTAAATGTTGCTAGAATCATTACCCCACTATCTAGTGTGTGTAGGTCAGGCATATCAGTTGGTCCCTGTGTTATTGGCATTCTATACTAAGAGGCCTTTGCTGAAAACTCTTTTTAGCTTATCTTTAATCAGAGGGGAGAACTTATGATAAGGAGTTAACTGCCATCTTTCCACACCATTGCTGCAGTCTTTTTTTTCTTTATTTTCCCTTCTCTGGGCATGCCTAATAAAAGAGCTAGTAAAACAGAAAAATCAAAAGTTACTAAGCCCATGAGCCACTACCTTAAGCCAATAGGCCCAAATAGAGAAATATAAGTGGAAAACATGGCAGGACAGCAAGAGGACCCGGACATGGCAACTCCATCCAGCGGTAATCATAATTCCCAATTTGTTACAAAAGAGGACATACTCCATCTCTCCTCTAAAGAGGATATAAAAGGGGTAATGAGCGAAATGTGGAACCTCTTTGGTGATTTGAGAAAGGACTTTGCAGCTTTAGAAGCAAGAGTTTCCACAGCTGAAAAAGCTGCAAGCGATAATGCCTCATTTCTGAAACAGCAATCAGCGGATATTCAGAACCACTCTGACAATCTTCAATTTCTCAATGACAGGCTGGAAGACCTAGATAACAGGGGACGCAGGAATAACCTGCGTTTCCGTGGAGTGTCAGAAACCATAGCTCCACAAAACATTGAAGGATATCTGCAGGCTTTATTTAGGATCATTAAGGATTCACCTTCAGCTCCTGAAATTCCTATTGAAAGGGCCCATAGGTCACTTAGACCTAAACCGCCAAGCAAGGCCCCCCCCCCCAGAGACATTATTGTTCGGTTCCTTAGCTTCAAAGATAAGGAAGAAATCCTGCAAGGGGCGAGGAAAAAACATCCTATCATGCATGCAGGAGAAGAAGTACAAGTATTCACAGATTTATCTCCTCTGACTCTGCAAAAATGTAGGGACTTGAGTGCTATAACATCTACTCTGAGAAAGAACGCAATTCCTTACAGATGGGGATTCCCTGTGTCCATTATTGCCAATCACAATAACAGAATGGTTGTTTTCAGGCCGGGCATGGATCCTGCAATTTTTTTTGACAATCTTTCAATAATGGCTCCTGCTATAGAGGCTACGCAGCAGAGAAGAATGGAGCCCTCTGCTTCTTCCTCAAGTAACCGATCCACGGAGTAGAGCCTGTGGTAAAGTATAGATGGACATCCAGCGCTCACTTTTGATTCACGTAAGGTCTTGTTAAATGCTCACTGACTTTTAACTAGACATTGTCTACACCCATAGACTGCCTTCAGATAATTAATGACTCATATGGTTAGATAGCTGAAAAGGCTTACATCAGGACTGCACTAATATTGGTAGATTACTAGATGGGAGGGAATGCTGAACTCAGAACTTTATACAGTCCTTCCAGTTGCTTTTTTGTTGCTCAAGTTTGGAGTGCCTTTTTTATATTCTGACACTCCCTCTCCGGATGATGTTATTTGTTACCCTTAAAAAAGCAACGGTTTAAGTAAAGTTAAAGGTTTTTTTTTACATGTTATAGACGGTTGCTGAGACATCTTAAATGTTTCAACACCATTTATCCTAAATATTGGCCCTCTGAGGCAAATAATGGCACAAAAGATGATGCTAGGATCCGCAGGAAAGCAATATTGTTATATAGATTAGGGACACACTTTTAGGTGCTGCCCAACGAATGGTCTACTCTGGGTAGCTATATGTAAATGTAGCAGTGTTTATGTTTGTTTATGTTTTTAACGGTTAAATTACAGTTTACAGATAACCTTACAATTCAAATGACACCATTACCTGCTGAGCCTAGAATCCCTAAACTGTTTCTTTGATGCTAAAATATACCCTATCCTTCTTTTGATATGTTGCCTCTTTTGGGATAATAGTAATGTTGTTTTCTGTTTTTAGCAATCAATGCATGACTATGTTTGCTTATGTTTTTGATGGATAAATTACAGTTTGCAGATTAACTTACAACTTAAACGACACCTTTCTCTAATGAGTAAGTAGTGCCTCAGCTGGTGCAATAAGGTTAGCAAGTTGAAAAGGTTCTATGTGTTAACAATATATAGATAATTTCTTATTTTTATCACATACGTCAATTAAGGGGCTTTTCCCCTTTCCTCATCTTTACACTAATTGTTGGTTATTTCCTTGGTATGTATAGAGATACAAGATATATATCTAGCGCTCAGCCAGCTTAGATTTGTGCTATTTTTTGTCATCTCTTCTCTTCTTTTTTATAGCACGTACATTTCTTGTATTCTCTTCTCTTCTTTCTCTTGCTAAATCTCCTCTTTCCTTTTCCTTCCCCTCCTTTACATTTAGTAATCACCCCCCCCTTTTTTTTTTTCCCTCTCACCCCTGATTTCGTCATGCAGCCAAAAACTAGTAGATTTGGGGATCATTCTATTAACCTTACATCTATTAACGCTAAAGGGTTGAATGATCCGGGTAAACGCTCCATTGCGTTCAGGGAACTGAACAAATCTCAAAGCCATATAATCCTAGTACAGGAAACGCACTACAGAAAAGGTCGAGAACCCAAATGGCATAACTCTCAGTTCCCTACGGCTTATTTTGCTTCAGGGCAGGGCAAGAAGGGAGGGGTGGGTATCCTATTCCATAGGTCGATACCATTCATTATGACACATACTGAAAGGGACCCAGAGGGTCGTTACATACTGATGGTGGGCACACTGTTTGGACACTACATTACTTTAGTCTCAATTTACTCACCTAGTCATGGCCAAGAGATATTCATATCTAAGATCTCAGATTTATTACTAGAACATTCTAGAGGAATTACGTATCTCGCCGGTGACTTTAATTTGGTGGCCGACCCTCTAGTGGACACCTCTCGCGGAACCACATGTACACCCTTGTCCACAATCTCTCGGGTGAATGACATACTTAAACAAACTACTCTACACGACATATGGCGCACTCTGCACCCTACCACTAGGGACTACTCCTTCTACTCAATTCCCCACAATAGCTACTCTAGGATTGACTATATTTATACAGACTCGTGCGGTCTTACGATCACACATAGAAGTGAAATAGGTTATATAACCTGGTCTGACCACGCCCCGGTTACGTGTTCCATCCTTTGGCCCGATATCCCCATTACACATCAAATTTGGAAATTAGATGACACAATTCTGGACAACCCCTTGATCTCTCAAGATATTGACAAAATTATGAGGGAATACTTTGAACTTAATAAAAACCCCACAGTCTCCTCAGCCTTAGTGTGGGAAGCACATAAGAGTGTAGTCAGAGGGGCTTGTATCAAACACAAGGCACTTCTCAACAGGCAGTACAGAACAAAATTTAGGGATTTGCAGTCCAAATTGGGATCCTTAGAAAAATCACACAAGGTAGACCCCGCACGCTCTGACATTAAAACACAGTTACAAGAAACCAAGGCTGAGTTCCATAAGCTACTAACAGAATCACATCAAAAAATGGCGCTACATTTGAGACAACACCATTATGAGGGTGGAAATAAACCGGGCAAAATACTTGCTAGAACTCTAAAAAAAAGGCAACTAAGATCACACATCCATTCCCTCAAATCTAAAGACGGTCATGCTCTGCATAGTAGTGCCCAAATTGCAGCAGAATTCCACAGGTATTACCACGCACTATATAACATACGTGATAAAACATCTCCATTTTCCCTAGTGGACGATGTAACCCATCAAGAGACTTATATTAACTCCTACTTGGCAGAACTTGATCTCCCTAGTCTAACTAAAGAGGTGTCGGAGTCTCTAGACTCCCCAATAACCACTGAAGAACTGTTTGAGGCTATTAAACAGTGCCCTAATGGCAAAAGCCCAGGCCCGGATGGGTTTACTTCTGCATAGTATAAAAAATATAAGGAAGTGCTGGCGGGTCCACTCTTAGATTTGTTTAACAGTCTCCGAGATGATCCTAAATTATCTTGGGTCCTCCTGGAAGCCCATATTACAGTTATACTGAAACCGGGGAAGACAGCAGACTCTCCTGGCCATTATAGGCCTATCTCCCTAATTAATTCAGATATGAAGCTGCTTGCTAAGATCTTAGCGACTAGAATAAATAAATAAATACCTCCCGGACCTAGTCTGTAATGACCAGGTGGGTTTTGTTCCTGGCCGAGAGGCCAGGGATAATACGATTAAGCTGACACAGCTGATCAACCATGCCAGGGTGTCGGGTCTTCCTCTGGTCCTCTTTTCTACCGACGCAGAGAAGGCCTTTGATAGAGTTGATTGGCTTTTTCTGCGTCGGGTCTTGGAGAAAATGGGATTTGGTCAAACGTTTTTGAACTCAGTTTTCGCCCTATACTCAAACCCCAATGCTAAAATTAGAATTAACGGTACCTTGTCAAAGCCCTTTGACATTAGCAATGGAACTAGGCAGGGATGCCCACTGTCACCGATATTATTCGCCTTATCAATAGAGGTATTGGCTCAAAAGGTTCACACCAATCAGCTTATTGCGGGAGTGCGACTAGGCTCTGAGGAGTACAAACAGGCATTATATGCAGATGATGTCTTATATACTCTGACTAACGCTGCTGAATCCATCCCTGAACTTCTGACCGAGCTTAGAGCTTTTGGAAAAGCCTCAAACTTCTCTCTCAATTTAGAAAAATCAGAATTACTAAATGTCACCACAAGTCCACAAATTGTGCAAGAACTGCAACAAACATACAAACTTACTTTGGCAAATAAGAAATTGAAATATCTTGGGATACATATAACATCTGACCCCGCTGATCTCTTTAAATATAATTATGCCACACTGAAAAGGGACATTGCAGCTGACCTATCCTCTTGGAAAAATAAACATATTTCTTGGTTGGGTAGAATAGGGGTGATTAAAATGAATGTTTTACCCCAAATTCTATATCTTTTCCAAACCATGCCCATAGCACTTCCTAGAGGGTATATGGCTCAACTACAAGCGTTAATTGAACAATACATTTGGGCTAATACAAAACCCAGAATACCTAGGCGCACGATGTATCTCCCAAGGGACAGAGGGGGTCTGGGATTGCCGGATCTCTTATCATATAGGAGAGCGATAGGCCTACAAAGAATAGTGGAATGGGCACAAAATAAAGATTGCAAAGCATGGATAGGATTAGATAGACAGATTTTTCAACTACACAATATGGGCTCTCTAGCCTGGTTACCTCCCTCCAGCCGCCCCAATAGGGTCTCCCAATACCATTTAACAGCAGAAACACTAAAAAACTGGGATACTATTTTGGCGACATCTACACACATATCCACAAAAATTTCCCCTTTAATGCCAATTTTTGAACACCCCAAACTACCCCATCACAAGCTGGGATTTGGAAAAATCAAAACTAACCCCATGAGAGTGGGTTCTGTGTTTGGTGTGATTGTGAACGGAAAGGTAATTTCCCAAGCAGCTCTGCAGGAGTCTCAGCCCTTACTATTCATTTCCTGGCTACACTACAATCAGTTACTACACTTTATTACTGGGCACAAACGAAAACAGGACCTTGGGAGAACATTGACTCCGTTTGAAACTCTATGTGTGGCTGAGAACATGCCGCAGCACTTAATTTCCCTCCTATACAAACTGGTCATCCAACAAGGGACCGATGTACTTCCCTCTTATGTCATAAGATGGAATGAGGAGTTGGGGCTGGAACCGGACTTAGAGTCCTGGTTAAAAGCATTCAGGCTGGTCAAGAGGTCCTCGGTTTCCGCAAACATCCAAGAAACACATATTAAGTACATGAGCAGGTGGTATTTAACTCCTTCCAGATTGCACAAAATATATCCTACTGCTAGCTCCATGTGCTGGAGGGGGTGCGGTGAACGTGGCTCCCTCCTCCACATATGGTGGTCCTGCCCATGCCTTATATCCTTTTGGGAGGGGGTCAGGAACAAAATATTTGAAACCCTGAATCTTACAATGCCAAACTCCCCTGAATTTTTACTCTTTTTGGCTCTGCCAAAAACACAAAGCCAGACACACCAAGCGCTACTACTAATTATGCTTACAAGTGCAAAAAAATTGATCCCTAAAAAATGGAAATCCCAGAGCCCCCCTACATTAAGAGAATGGTACACGCAAGTGAATGAGACCCTCCTTATGGAACGTTATTACTTCCTAAAAAATCATATATTAGATAGGTATGAAACTATACTAGCACTTTGGAATGGTGATATTGAACCCTTATCTAAAGGGCAATATCACATAGCCTACCCAGGTAACAATGTCCCCCCCATCTCCCGTGTTGTTGTTTTTTTTTTTGTTGTTTCCCTCCCCTCTCTCCTTCTCTTCTCTGTCACCCTCTTTGGTCCTGCTGTCTCTTTTCCTTTTTCTGAAAGTCCTTGTTTTAGGACACTCACTAACATTTTCTTTTCTTTGAACAACCAAATCCCCCTCCCCCTTACATATTGCACTTCTTCTTTTCTACACTTCAAACAATTAGGCGTTACTGTTGAAAATGATTTATTTTAATACTTGGACTCTCCCATCGTGATGGTTGGGTTGGTTCTCCATGTATGCCATACCTTGAAGTGTATCTATACCTATTGTATCACAACTGTTAAGCTATCTTTTTTGTTTATGTACCTGTTTGCTGATATATGTCGGTAAAGTTTGTGATTGTATACATTTTTTTAAACACTTCAATAAAGCTCATTTAAAAAAAAAAAAATTGTGCTCACTCCCATGGAATTATTTGGGAGTCAGCACTAATTGGCTAAAATGCAATCTGTCAAATGAACTGAAATAAGGGGGCAGTCTGCAGAGGTTTATATACAAGGTTATCACAGAGGTAAAAAGTATTTTAATATAACTGTGTTGGTTATGCAACACTGGGGAATGGTCTATAAAGGGATCATCAATATTTTTAAACAATAAAAATTCTGGAGTAGATTGTCCCTTTAAGTCCCTTTAATTAATAGATATTCAGTCTTTACAATACATCATATGATTAATAATTACTATATTTATTTTGTATGCAACTGCGCTTGATTCTTAGAAGAAAACATCTGAACACTGACATAAGGCATTTTTTCAAGGGAACAGTAGATGATGTGTAAAGTTTTTCCCCACAAACTCCCAGTGAAAGCAGATAAAAACAAATCACATCTGCTTTTTCACTCTACGCAGAGTATGACCCTCAGGGAATATTTAATAATTTAAGGGAAAAAAAACATCTCTGGATCTTATTCAACAGAGATGCAAAGATAAAAAGTACATATAATATATAATAAAAGTAAAAGCTTCATGATCTTAAAGGGACACTGAACCCACATTTTTTCTTTTGTGAATGAGATAGAGCATGGAATATTAAGCAACTTTCTAATTTACTCCTATTATCAAATTGTCTTCATTCTCTTGGTATCTTAATTTGAAATGCAAGAATGTAAGTTTAGATGCCGGTCCATTTTTGGTGAACAACCTGGGTTGTTCTTGCTGATTGGTGGTTAAATTCATTCACCAATAAAAAAGTTTTGTCCAGCTTACTGAACCAAAAAAGAAGCTTATATGCCTTATTTTTCAAATAAAGATAGCAAGAGAACGAAGAAAAATTAAATAAGTTTAGATGCCGGCCCATTTTTGGTGAACACACTGTGTTGTTCTTGCTGATTGGTGGGTAAATTCACCTACCAATAAACAAGTGTTTTCCATGGTTCTGAACCATAAAATTGCTTAGATGCCTTCTTTTTCAAATAAAGAAAGCAAGAGAACGAAGAAAAATTGATAATAGGAGTGAATTAGAAAGTTGCTTACAATTGCATGCTCTATCTGAATCACGAAAGAAGAAAATTTGGTTCAGTGTCCCTTTAGAGGGTCATGGAAATTAAAGGGATATGAAATCCAAATGTTTTCTTTCATAATTCAGAGTAAACATTTGCTTTTAATCAACTTTCCAATTTACTTCTATTATAACATTTATTTTGTTCTCTTGGTATCCATTGTTGAAAAGTATACATACAGTGTATCCAGTTGTAATTACTCAAGTGCAACGTTTAACATCCAAGAAAAAGATATAACACCATGTCAGGCAAAAATAGAGACAATTCAAAAACAGAATCACTGAGTTGGAAAAAGGATCACCCCCTTGTGTCAGTATTTTGCTGAACCACCTTTTGCTTTAATTACAGCCTTTAGTCTGTTGGGATTTGTCTCTACTAACTTTGCACATCTAGACTGTGCAATATTTGCCCACTCTTCTTTGCAGGACTGCTCCAGTTCCGTTACATTTGATGGTGACCGTTTGTGGACTGCAGTCTTCAAGTTATGCCACAGATATTCAATTGGGGTTTAAGTCTGGGCTCTGACTAAGCCATGCAATGACATTCATCTTTTTCTCCTTAAACCACTGTGTGGTCATTTTTTGCTGTGTGCTTTGGGTCATTGTCATGTTGGAAGTTAAACCTTCTTCCCATTGACAACTTCCTGGTAGAGGGCAGCAGATTTTCCTTCTATTCTGACAAGTGCTCCAGTGCCTGCTGCAGAGAAACACCACCATAACAGGATATTACCACCTCCATGCTTTACTGTAGGTATGGTGTTATTTTGATGGTGAGCTGTATTCATTTTCCTCCAGACATATTGTTTGTTGTTGAGGCCAAATAAATCAATTTTAGTCTCATCTGACATAACACTTTTTTACATGTGGCCTCAGAATCTCCTAGGTGTGTTATGGCAAAGCTCAGTCGTGACTGCATGTGGCCTTCCTTGAGGAGTGGCTTTTTTCTTGCAACCCTTTCATACAAGCCACATTTGTGATATTGTTGTCACATTCAAATAATGTCCACTCTTTGTCGTAAATTCCAGCAAGTGCTTCAAAGTTGCTGTGGGCCTCTTGGTAGCCTCTCTGACCAGTTTTCTCCTGGCTCTTTCATCTAGTTTGGAGCGACGTCCTGATCCAGAGAGGGTCTTTGTTGTACCAAATACCTTCCACTTCTTAATAATAGACTTGACTGTGCTTCTTTGATATTTTCTTGTATGCCTCTCCTGACTTGTGCCTGTCCACAACAGTATCCCAGAGATCTTTTGACAGTGCATTGCCACCCATAGTTGATTGTGTGCTTCAGTTGAACTACCAGGGACTGAGATGCTCCAGGAAAGCTCTTTTCATGCTGAGCTATTCAATATGCCCACAGCTGATCACAGTTGAAGGTCAAATGCCTTTGTGTGTGCCATTGAGAAGGTGATTAGCTACACCTGATTGCGTTTACAAGTAATTTTTAGAGGGGGTGATCCTTTTTCCAACTCAGTGATTCTGTTTTTGAATTGTCTTTATTTTTGCCTGACATGTTGGTGTTATATCTTTCACTTGTATCTTATAAGTTGCACTGAGTAATAACAACTGGATAAACAAAAACTGTGACTTTCTTTATGTCAGGCTGCAAAGCAACAAAATGTGATTATTTTCAAGGGGGAAATTATTTTCAATACCCACTGTAGGTAGGCTTGGGAGCTGCTGATTGGTGGCTGCAGATATATGTATCATGTTATACATATATGGTCAGCGTATTTTTCAGGTGACCACAATGCAGACATTATTTGGCCTCTAAAAACTTTCAGCAGCAAACAAGTTTTCAACAGACACATTCCTAAAAATGTGTTTAAGGTTGTTAAGTATTTAAGTTTTATTCAACTAAAAATTACATACACAATGTCCCTTTTACACAATAACTTTACAATTTACTTCTTTTATCTAATTTGCTTCCTTCTCTTGCTATCAATTGTTGAAAAACATACCTAGGTAGACTCAGGAGAACCTATACACTACTGGGACCTAGCTGCTGATTGGTGTCTGCACATATATGAATATTGTCAAGGGTTCACATGATGTGCTCATCTACAGTAGCTCCCAGAAGTTCATGTATGCTTCTTTTACATACAATAGCAAGAGAATGAAGCAAATTTGATAACAGAAGTAAATTGGAAAGTTGTTTTAAATTGCATCCTCTATCTTAATCACAAAATAAAAATGTGGGTTTCAAATCCCTTTTAGGTTACAGTAAATTTATTTTGTGTTTACCCCTTTGTACAGTGTGTATGGAAAATACTAATTTACATGTGTAAGATGTAACCTGTGGAAATTCAAATTCATCCAAAAAAATCCATTTGTATATGGGCATAATGGGTATACTGAGCATGTTTGCTCAATGATTATATTAACACTTTTAAAATTTTAACTATCGGTTGTTGTTTTTTTCAATTATTCAAAAAAAAAATATTTTAAAAAAACTGCTTTGGCAAGATACACATCTGAAATCAAGAAGAACACTACAGGTTTCTATTACAAGGACATCGCTGCAACTTATCTCATCCTCTACAATGGGTTATCAATCGTTTTCACACTTTAAACATGAAGCTGCTACATTGCAATAATATATCCGCAAAAATGTTGTACAAATTAGATTGCGTTTTTGTGACCAGATTTTCATAAGAAACCCTATTTTTATGACTGGGTTTCCAAAAGGAAATGTACTTTTATGACTTGGATTTTAAACAGGGTCATTGAAACATGGAGTTCAATAGCTGCAAGAACTGGAAAACCGTTATGAATCTGCAATCCCATTTAAAAGCTTGATTAAACGTTTGCACTGAAAGTGGCAATTATTACAATGCAAGTATGAATTAGAAACAGAAATGAACAGAAAGTGATTGCTACACATAATGTCTAGATGTCGGGGTCCTGATCTCACTTTTCCTAACAATCCCCTTAGCTGCACAGGATATCACGTACTCAGTACACATGCATATATGTAAATGTGTGTCCTGACCACTGCAGATGGACTGTACAATAGCGATGAATAGAGCTTTATTGAGTTTACACCATTTATGCAAATACACCTCTAAAATGTTGTGTGTGGCTGTTTCAGAGTGTCTTGCACATGTGCAACATAATAGAATTATTCCATGTCTTGGAACACTTGCAAATATGTTGAAAAGGCCAGGTCCAGGACCTTAGGTATCAAATTCAATACATTTAAAAATAATATTGAAAATCTGTTGAAAAGTATTAGAAAACGGATTGTGATCGGCGACATTTTGGCTCCATTTTAAAACTATGGCATTTATTGGTAAGCTAAAAACACACTTGCAGTAATAAGAAATAACTGAAAACGTGCAATGGGTATTACATCAAAATAAAGTGCCCTTTTCAGGCTAAAATCTAGCCAAAAACAGATTGGCTGATAGATTGTGATTGAAAACCCATAGATATATGCAATCAATAGTGCAATATACACCCATTAGTGGATATGTTTGTTGTACTTTTATGTCCAATTAATTTATATAGCTTATAGGAAAGAAGGGTTTTATATATAATATGATAGAAACCTTCCAGTGTGTTAGGGTGTTTAAAGGGGCATAAAAGGTTTGAAGAATGCTTTAGCCTTTTGCAGTACAAATCTCAGAACTAAGATAGGCACAGACTGGTAAGTATGCACTGTGCACCTTCACATGTGAATGTAACACAATTTAGTTTTTAAAAGGATAAATCAGATTTATTTATTTTTTTACACACTATGTTGCAAATTGCCTTGCTGTAGTATAATAGGGCTGTGGCAACACAGTAAGAGTAAGTAAGAAAGAGGTCAGGACCCCAGCTGAAGAATAGTGGGTTCAAGAACTTGTGGAGGCTTTTACTCAGAGAAAAGGTGGATGATTCATTAAAGGAACAGTCTAGTCAGAATTAAACTTTCCTGGTTCGAATAGGGTATGTAATTTTGAACAATTTTCCAATATCATTTTATCATCAACTTTCTTTGTTCTCTTGGTATCCTTAGTTGAAAGCTAGACCTAGGTAGGCTTATATGCTAATTTCTAAGTTCTTGAAGGTCATCTCTTATCTGAATGCATTTTGACAGTTTTTCACAGCTAGAGCACGTTGGTTCATGTTTGCCTTATAGATTGTACTCATGCCAGTAGAGTAAGTACTGATTGGCAAAATGCAAGTCTGTGTAAAGAACTGAAATAAGGGGGTTGTCTGCAGCGGCTTAGATACAAGGTAATCACAAAGTATATTAATATAACCGTGTTGTTTACGCAAAACTCGGGAATGGTAATAAAGGGATTATCTCTCTTTTTAAACAATACAAATTCTGGAGTAGACTGTCCCTTTAAATATGCTTTCCATAGACAATAAAATACCTGTAATATGCATAAGGTTATCTTAAAATCGTATTAAAAGGAACATAAACGTTAAAAAAAAGTTCCATTCCACGTCAATTACATTTCTTTCAGAATCCTTTAATGAAACCTCCTTTAGAGCATGTCTAGGTAGGTTGGGCACTATATACCAGCTGTTTACAACAGTGTGATACATGGTTTGGAAACAAAGGAAACCAAGAGAACTAATGTATTGCTTTGTTGTCTTTTTAAGGGACAGTAAACTCCAAACTACATGCATTGGATAGTTCATGAAATTTTAAATACATAGCTTTCAATTGATTTCTATTATTAATTTTGGTTAGTTCTTATTGTATCCTTTGTGAAAGAGTAAACCTAGGTGAGATCGGGAGAGTGCATGTGTCTTTAGCCATCTAGCAGAAGTGTTTGCAACAATGTTTATAGAAATGTTGGGCGCGATCAAATATACGGCGCAGGTTTCGGCGCAAGCATGGGAACCCGCGCCGCCCATAATTTCACCTCACACATTGGGGTATTACATATACTGCGCCGTTGGATGCTAAACTGGCGTAAGTAGGACAAACTGGCGATCTTCTGAAATTTGCGCAAATACGCATTTTAGTCATTGCAAGTAACTTACGACAGTATTTTGTCCATGGAAAGTGTCAAAAAAGAGTAGTTTTATGCAAATTAGGCTAACACTCGTAAAAATGAACCGCAATTTCAAATAAATGTGACACGTAATTATGCTATTCAAAATTCATATATAAACCCATATATAAAGAGATGAAGGTAATACAATTATGATTTCCCATTGTTCTCTCCTCCAAGTATTGTTGTTTGTTTTGAAAAGAAATTTAAAGTAAATAAGCAAGTATATGTCCACAATGTGATAAAGTACCTACAAGCTCAATCCTTTTGATTATGTTGTGGCTTCAAACTATTTCAAATACACAAATAAACCTTAAAAAAACAATATCATAGTATACTGTCCCTTTAACCTTGAGATGCTGCTTAAATGTATGTGTTTGTTAAGGCTTCCAGGGAGTTACGTTGCTTTTTCAGTCAGTGCAAGGGTTGCTGCGCCTGCAATTTGTGGCGAGATGAGAATGGAGTAGATTTTCTGAATTCTGCGCGCGTAAGTCCTTACGTTGTATATTGGATACCAAATTGCGCGTCTGTTCTATGTTAGTCTATGGTTAAAAAAAATACGTCCGAAGGGTGAAATATACGAGCATAACTTGTATGCTACTCCGTATATGTAATACCAAAATCGCGTAAAATCTGGCGTCGCCGACTTTTGCGGGCGACGCTACATATGTAATAGAGGCCGTTATGCACATTTACAAACACTGCTGCCATAGGCATGCGCAAGATCCTAAGCACCTATCTGCCAACCTGGGTTTACTCTTTAACAGAAGAGAAGAAAACAAATTTGATAATGGAAGAAAACTGGAACGTTTTTTAAAATTGTTTATCTGAATGATGAAAGATTAATTTTAACTTTTGTGTTCCTTAAAGGGACATTAAACCCAAAATTTTTCTTTCATGATTCAGGTAGAGAATATAATTGCTAACAACATTCCCATTTACTTCTATTATCTAATTTGCTTCATACTTTAGATATCCTTTGTTAAAGAAATAGCAATGCACACGGGCAAGCGGATCACATGAGGCGTCTATGTGCAGCCACCAATCAGAAGCTACTGAGCCTATCTAGATATGCTTTTCAGGAAATAATATCAAGAGAATGAAGCAAATTAGATAATAGAAGTAAATTAGAAAATTGTTTAAAAATGTATTCTCTATCTGAATCATGAAAGAAAAAAAATGGGTTTTATCTCCCTTTAAAGCTTACACTTCAGAAGGAAATATGAATATATATTTTTTCTTTTTGGTTCTTATCTGCTGTCAATTTCTATACTTAAAGGGACATGAAACCCAAAAAATGTCTTTCATGATTCAAATAGAGAACAAAATTTTAAACAACTTTTTTATTGAATTTGCTTCATTCACTTGGTATACTTTGTTAAAAAGCATACCTAGGTCGGCTCAGGAGCTGGGAACTAACTGCTGATTGGTGGCACCACATAGCTGTCTCTTGGGATTGGCTTAAGAGTGTGTTCAGCTATAACTCAGTAGTGCATTGCTGCTCTTTGAAGAAAGGATACCAAGCGAATAATGCAAAATTGATAATAGAAACAAATTGGAAAGTTGTTTACAAATGCATGCTCTATCTGAATCATGAAAGAAAAATGTTGGGTTTCATGTCCCTTTAATAGACATGTGCAGCAAAAAAAAAATTGTTTCAGAACAAATATTATTAACTATTTTTTTTTCTCTCAAATATTTGTCTACTGCCCAATTTGGTATTCATTTAGTTTAAAGGGACAGTAAACACCAGAATTGTTGTTGTTTTACAAGTTAGATAAACCCTTAATTACCCATTCCCCAGTTTTGCATATCCAACACAGTTATAATAATACACGTTTTACCTCTGTTATTACCTTATATCTAAGCCTCTGCAGACTGCCCCCTTATTTCAGTTCTTTTGACAGACATGCAGTTTAGCCAATCAGTGCTCACTTCCCGGTAAATTCACATGCATAAGCTCAATGTTATCTATATGACACACATGAAATAGCACCCTCTAATGGTGAAAAAAATGTCAAAATGCATTTAGATTAGAGACGGCCTTCAAAGTCTAAGAGCCTTCTAGGTTTAGCTTTCAACTAAGAATACCAAGAGAACAAAGCAAAATTGGTGATAAAAGTAAATTGGAAAGTTGTTTAAGATTACATATCCTATCTGAATCATGAAAGTATTTTTTGGACTTGACTGTCCATTTAAAACAAACTATAAACGGAATATTCAGGGAATATGTCCATTTGTTTTAATTAAACAAATATAAATGTTCCTTTGCGACAGGCGAAAAAGTTCATTTGTAGCCTTATCCTTACATCTAGCTCACTGGAGAGCCACGTTAATCCTGGCTCTGTTTCACTGGGCCCCAGGCCACTCTAATAGGAGTCTCTTCTACTTTAATGCAGGCTTTGGGATCTGCCACTCTAAGCCTCCTTTTACTGCAGCCCAAGGCTCTGTAAAGAAGGTTTAGGATTAGTGCGGTGCTCCAGCGAGCAAGAGGTTAGTATTTAACCCTTTAAAGGGACAGTATACACTCATTTTCATATAACTGCATGTAATAGACACTACTATAAAGAATAATATGCACAGATACTGATCTAAAAATCCAGTGTAAAACCGTTTTCAAAACTTACTTAGGAGCTCCCAGTTTAGATCTGTTGAAAAGGTTAGCTGGGACACCCACTCAAAGTGGTTCTATAGCAAAATAAGCAGACACTCCCCCTTCCTCTGCATATGAAAATACTCTTTACACAAACAGAAGCAAGCTGGGGTGGGTATACATCAGTATTCTCCTAAAACTTTGGGGCTTGGTTAGGAGTCTGAAAATCAGAGCAATGCTATTTAAAAATAAGCAAAACTATACATTTAAAAAAACCCAAAAAAAAACGGTATAGGTTATATAAATGGATCATCTACAAAACATTTATGCAAAGAAACATCTAGTATATAATGTCCCTTTAAGGTTAATTTTAAGCAAATGAATGAATACTGATACATTTTGTCAGTAATTTAGTTTTTTTTAAAATGAGTGCATTTGTTTTGTGAATAGACATGGATATCTGTGTTTTAGTCACAAATTTACATTCTTAACTAAACAAATTCAAAATCCTAATACTGAACCCAAACTTTTCTTTCATGATTCAGATAGAGCATGACATTTTAAGCAACTTTCTAATTTACTCCTGTTATCAAATTTTCTTCGCTCTCTTGCTATCTTTATTTTAAAATGTAAATGTAAATCTTAGCAGCCAGTCCATTTTAGGTTCAGCACCATGGATAGCGCTTGCTTATGGGAGGCTTACATTTACCCACCAATAAGCAAGCATAACCCAGGTTCTCAGCCAAAAATTGTCTGGCTCCTATGCATCACATTCATGCTTTTTAAATAAAGATAGCAAGAGAATGAAGAAAAATTGATAATAGGAGTAAATTAGAAAGTTGCTTAAAATTGCATGCTGTATCTGAATCATGAAAGAAAAAAAATGGGTTTAGTGTCCCTTTAATAATGTAATATTTTGTTTTAAGTCACCTGAGATATCATAGACGTTTGTAGTTAATTCCTTACCAAGAAGTTGTACTTTGCTCTCTGGACCCATCACCAACACGGAGCTGACAGAATCCAGGTTATCGTAGTTACTGCAGCCCAATGGACCTGTTCTGGTTTCTGTGACCTGTAAATGAGCAAATCAGAAGGTAACCATGAGATTTATTCATTAGCAGCAGCCAATGTTGGGCAATTTAATTATTTCCTAGGATTGTAATTGTCTTGCAATGGTATTTAAATAACACAAATACATCAACAACTCATTTACTTTAAACAGCAAATAATTATATAAGCGCAAATGTAATTTAATTTATATAAATTAGCACTCTGAGCTTAAAGGGATATGAAACACATTTTTTTCATGATTTAGATAGAGCATGCAATTTGAAACAACTTTCTTATTTACTCCTATTATCATTTTTTATTAATTATCTTGCTATCTTTATTTGAAAAAGCAGTGATGTAAGCTTAGGAGTCTGCCCATTTTTGGTTTAGCACCCTGGGTAGCGCTTGCTAATTGATGGCTACATTTAGCCACCAATCAGCAAGCGCTATCCAGGTGCTGAACCAAAACTGGGCTGGCTGCTAAGCTTTAATTCCTGCTTTTCAAATAAAGATACCAAGTGGACAAAGAAAACTTGATAATAGGAGTAAATAAGAAATTTGCTTAGAATTGCATGCTCTATCTGAATCATGACATAAAAAATTGGGTTTCATATCCCTTTAACCCCCTGCATATAAGCTAAACAGTTCACATAGTTAAAGTAAAGTCCTAACAAGCAAGCACTACTGGGACCTAACTGATCACATATGTGAAGCCAGTGACAAGAGGCATAGGTGCGTAGGCACAAATTACCAGCTAGCTTCCAGTACTACATAGAAAAGTCTATTAAAAATAATTGCTCTATCTGAACTATAAAAGTTTAATTTTGAATTCCCTATTGCTTTAGCTGGTAGCAGAGCAGAGATAAAGAGATATTTATTTGTTTTTGGCAAAATCAACAATAGTTATTACAAACATATTGTATCACAGTCAACAGTTTACCCTTCAAATCATGACAGTCAGCTAAAGGGACGCATCTTTGCATTATATTTATGGGATTTATTTGGGGCTTATGGTGAGACTATGGGTGAAGTTTCTGTGCATTTCTGGGGCTATATTTGCTCAAGAACATATATTAACCTCTTAAGGACATATGACGGAATTTTTCCGTCATAAAACAATTGAGCAAACTGAAAGCTGTGTCCTTAAAGGGTTAAAAAACAAACAAAAAAAAAACATCCATATGTTAATATGTTATAAGAATAGATCATGTATTGACAGGCAACAATGGGGGAAGGTGTTATAGTTTACAGCGTTTTTCAGTATTTGTACTTCACAGAGATAACCAAAAGTATGAAAGTATGAAAAGTATAGGCCATGCTTAAATGGATGTTGGCCGCCCTAAACACTAGGGGGTCAATTTATTAAGCTCCGTACAGAGCTTGATGCCCCGTGTTTCCGGTGGGCCTAAAGGCTCGCCGGAAGCAGAAGTAACCTGTCCACCTGCTCTGAGGCGGCAGACAGAAATCAACCCGATCGGATACGATCAGGTTGATTGACACCCCCTGCTAGCGCAAATCTGCAGGGGGCGGTATTGCACCAGAAGTTCACAAGAACTGCTGGTGCAATGATAAATGCCGACATCATCGTATCATGTCTGCTCGCACATTAGTAAACTGACCCTAGGGATGTGCACTAGTTTTTGTACGAATATAAAAAATAAAGAAAACTGTGTTTTTGTTATCATTCGTATAACTAATATGGCTACCAATGAAAAAATGAAATGTTTATCTGAATGTTTGTTTTCGTTTTTTGTTTCCAAAGCAGACTGCTGTTATGATGCAAGCAGCTCGTTATCAAATAAAATGAAACCAGGAAGAGTAGGCAAAAAGATTGTCAGTGTCACTCAGCCACTCAGTAGAAGCCTGTGACGTGCTCTAGCCAACCAGGATTCTCAGTGGGAGGGAGGGAAGTGACAGGGTGATTTTTAAGTTATTGCCTAACATTTCAGCCTCAGATCTGTGTGTAATTAGTCTGCTAATTCAATTGTGATTCATTATATCCCTTTAAGTTCGGAAATGTTCAATAAAGGTAGAGATACCAAGGGCAAAATCAAAAATCATCTATTTCAAAAGCCTAAAGGTAAAGGAGCTATATATTTGTTTTTACAATCAAGCACATAAATTAGTGTATAAATGAGAACTAATTAAAACAGATAGAAATGTAGGGTATACACTCTAAACACATTACACAGTCACATTCTACTGATTCGAAAGTGATACAGCATAGCTGTAAAAAGCTGACTAGAAAATATCACATGGACATCTCTATGTAACAAAGGAAGATATTTACCTTTTACATTTCCTAAGTATTCACACCCCACTGCAATGAATGCTAGTCCCAGGACTTGCAAGAGAATGTGCATTTGGCACCGGCAAGCACAGTCATGTTATTTTCCTATTCAGTTTAAGGAAGGTTACTGTGAAATCTCATGAGATTTAAGTGAAGTCTCATGAGATGACAGCAAAGCAATGCGTGGCTAATGTGTTTTTTTTTTTTGTTTGTTTTGTTTTGTTCAACTTGCAGCTTTAGAACAGCTGAAGTATAACTGTTAACAGAGCACTTACTCTGATGAGCTGAAGAAATTTTGAGGTAAAATATCTTCCCTTTTTACATAGAGATGATATTTTCATGTCAGATTTTTACAGTTATGCTGCATCACTTTCAGGGGATTTAGCTTATGAGCATTATGCACCTTTAAGTAAAATTGTAAAAAAAAAATACAAAAAATTAGGGGCCCGATCCGATATACAGCGTTGCCCGCAAAAGCCGGCGACGCCGAATTTTGCGCTGGTTTGGTATCCTATATACAGCGTAACCTAGAAGTTACACTCATATATTTCTGCCTTCGGCCGTAGTTTTTTGACCCATAGACAGGTATACCAAACCAGCGCAGTTTGGTATCCAATATACAGCGTAAGGACTTACATGGCGAAAATGGAGAAATCTTATTCCATTTTCACCTCGCCACAAAATGCAGGTGTAGTAAGCCTTACAATGTGTATTGGAGCCCCGTAACTCCCTAAACTGGCTGCAAAATAAAACCTAACACCTAACGCATGCGCAATGTCTATCTACCTGTCAACCGCAATCCCCCGCCGCATCCCTAATAAAGTGTTTAACCCCTAAACCGCCGCTATCGGACCCCGCAGCCACCTACATTAAATGTCTAACCCCCTAATGTGATTCCCCCTATACCGCCGCCATCTATATTAAAATTATTACCCCCTAATGTGAGCCCCCTACACCGGCGCCACCTATTTTAACTATATTACCCCCTAATCTAATCCCCCTACACCGCCGCCACCTATAATAAATGTATTACCCCCTAAAATACAAAAATGTCCCTACCCTAAATTAAATTACAAATAGCCCTGAAAAGGGCTTTTTGCGTGGCATTGCCCCAAAGTAACCAGCTCTATTACCAGCCCTTAAAAGGGCCTTTTGCGGGGCATTGTCACAAAGTAATCAGCTCTTTTACCTGTAATCTAATCCCCCTACACCGCCGCCACCTATATTAAATATATTAACCCCTAATCTGACCCCCATACACCGCCGCCACCTATTTAAACTATATTACCCCCTAATATGATCCCCCTACACCGCCGCCAACTATTTAAACTATAGTACCCCTAATGTGAGCCCCCTACACTGCAGTAACCTATTTAATCTATATTACCCCCTAATATGATCCCCCTACACCACCGCCACCTATTTAAACTATATTACCCCCTAATGTGAGCCCCCTACACTGCCGCCACCTATTTAAACTATGTTAATCCCTAATGTGAGCCCCCTACACCGCCGCCACCTATGTTAAAATTATTAACCCCTAATCTAATCCCCCTACACTGCCGCCACCTATATTAAAATTATTAACCCTTAATCTAATCCTCCTATACCGCCCCCACCTATAATAAATTTATTAACCCCTAAAATACTAAAATTTCCCTACCACTAAACCTAAGTCTAACCCTACAAATAGCCCTGAAAAGGACCTTTTGCGTGGCATTGCCCCAAAGTAACAAGCTCTATTACCAGCCCTTAAAAGGGCCTTTTGCAGGGCATTGCCCCAAAGTAACCAGCTCTATTACCAGCCCTTAAAAGGGCCTTTTGCGGGGCATTGCCCCAAAGTAATCAGCTCTTTTACCAGCCCTTAAAAGGGCCTTTTGAGGGGCATTGTCACAAAGTAATCAGCTTTTACCTGTAATCTAATCCCCCTACACTGCTGCCACCTATATTAAATATATTAACCTCTAATCTGACCCCCCTACACCGCCGCCACCTATATTAACTATATTAACCCTAATTATATTAGGGTTAATATAGTTAATATAGTTATTATATTATATATATTATTAATATAGTTAATAATTAATATAGTTATTATATTATATATTAACTATATTAACCCTATCTAACTCTAACACCACTAACTTAATTATTATTAAAATAAATCTAAATAATATTAATAATATTAACTAAATTATTAGCATTTAAATCTAAATACTTATCTATAAAATAAACCCTAAGATAGCTACAATATAATTAATAATTACATTATAGCTATTTTAGGGTTTATATTTATTTTACAGGTAACTTGGTATTTATTTTAACTAGGTACAATAGCTATTAAATAGTTAATAACTATTTAATAGCTACCTAGTTAAAATGATTACCAAATTACCTGTAAAATAAATCCTAACCTAAGTTACAAATACACCTACACTATCAATAAATTAATTAAATAAACTACAAATATCTAAACTAAAATACAATTAAATACACTAGACTAAATTACAAAAACAAACAAACACTAAATTACAAAAAATAAAAAAAAGATTACAAGAATTTTAAGCTAATTACACCTAATCTAAGCCCCCTAATAAAATAACAAAGCCCCCCAAAATAAAAAAAATTCCCTACCCTAATCTAAATTACAAAAAGTAATCAGCTCTATTACCAGCCCTTAAAAGGGCCTTTTGTGGGGTATTGCCCCAAAGTAATCAGCTCTTTTACCTGTAAAAAAAAAGAACAACCCCCCCATTACAACCCACCACCCACATACCCCTACTCTAACCCACCCAATCCCCCCTTAAAAAAACCTAAGTCTAACCCCCAAGTGCTCCTTACCTGTCCTGAAGACCGGCGGAGAAGGTCCTGTTCCAGGCGGAGAAGTCTTCTTCCAGGCGTCAACCTCTTCTTCTTCCAGGATCCAGCCGGCGCGGAGCGGAGGAGTTGAAGACCGATGACCGCGGAGCTGAAGACCGTCCATCTGGAACTGAAGACCGGCGATGCTGGAACTGAAGATGGGCGAAGCTGGAACTGAAGACCGGAACCGGAGCGTGGAGGATCCTCTTCATACGATCGCTGCCGTACACTGAATAGGAATTCAAGGTACGCAATTAAAATTGACGTCCCTTGAATTCCTATTGGCTGATTTGAGCCTTCAAATTCAAATCAGCCAATCGGATGCAAGCTACTTTAATTCTATTGGCTGATTTGAAAAGCCAATAGAATAAGAGCTACTGTAATTCTATTGGCTATAAATAGTTAATATATGTGGCGGCGGTGTAGGGGGGTCAGAGTAGGGGTTAATATATTTAATATAGGTGGCGGCGGTGTAGGGGGATTAGATTAGGGGTAATACATTTATTATAGGTGGCGGCGGTGTAGGGGGATTAGATTACAGGTAAAAGAGCTGATTACTTTGTGACAATGCCCCGCAAAATGCCCTTTTAAGGGCTGGTAAAAGAGCTGATTACTTTGGGGCAATGCCCCGCAAAAGGCCCTTTTTAGGGCTGGTAATAGAGCTGGTTACTTTGGGGCAATGCCACGCAAAAGGCCCTGTTCAGGGCTATTTGTAGGGTTAGACAGGTTTAGTGGTAGGGAAATTTTAGTATTTTAGGGGTTAATAATTTTAATATAGGTGGCGGCGGTGTAAGGGGGTCAGATTAGGGGGTAGTACATATAATATAGGTGGCGGCGGTGTAGGGGGCTCACATTAGGGTTTAATATAGTTTAGATAGATGGTGGCAGTGTAGGGGGATCATATTAGGGGGTAATATAGTTTAAATAGGTGGCGGCGGTGTAGGGGGATCATATTAGGGGGTAATATAGTTTAAATAGGTGGCGGCGGTGTAGGGGGATCATATTAGGGGGTAATATAGTTTAAATAGGTGGGGGCGGTGTAGGGGGGTCATATTAGCGGGTAATATAGTTAATGTAGCTGGCGGAGGTGTAGGGGGGTCAGATTAGGGGGTAAGACATATGTAGCTGGCGGCGGGGTCCGGGAGCGGCGGTTTAGGGGTTAATATATTTATTATTGAGAGGGGGGATTGCGGATAGAGGGGTATACGTGCCGGGCTATGTTTGGGAGGCGTGTTAGACAGTAACGGGTGATTTTATAACTTAGTCAGTTTTTTTATGCCGTGGCAGTTTCTAAAGTGCCGTAAGTCACTGGCGACTCCAGAAATTTGTACTTACGCAGATTTCTAGACATCGCTAGTTTGTCAGACTTACGGCACTTTAGCATCTGACGGCGCCGTATATGTGATAGCTCGAGTTGCGAGCTGAAACTACGGGTGGCAAAGGTTTCCACGCTTGCGCCGAAACCTGCGCCATATATCGTATCGCGCCCCAGATGTATAAATTAAAAGACTAAGTTTGAAAATTAAATAGAATTAAAAAAAAGCTATAGCTAGCTGGTTACAGCTTCAGATAAAGTGAAAATGCCATGAATCTGCAGTTTTGCTGAAAATGAACGAATTGCAGTAAAAACTAAAATATTTATACAACAATGAATGAATTTCAGATGAAGCAAAAATCAGAAAATTAACAAAACAAAAAACATTTCTGTGCACATTCCTACTGAACATTCTCTGTTTAATTTGTTTTAACATCGACTTGTAATATCAATTTTCACGCTACATTTAGTGCAGCCGAGCGATATTGATCGTGCACCCAGCGCTATCATTAGAGCTCCCCTTGTAATATTTACCTATGTAGGATGCCAATAAAAACACCAGGATGAATGCAGAGTTTTGGGCCATAGATTCCAATCTTTTGAGGGTGCAGCAGAATTCAGGACACTTATTTTGTAATTAGAAAGAACCTAATTTTATTTTTTATAAACTAATATCTCCACTTGGTTTACCACTAGAAAAAGGCATAGGCCAGTAATGGTTAACCAGATGTTTTAGAACTACATTTCCCATGATGCTTAGGCACTGTTGAAAATCATTAGATACATTTTTTTTTCTAAAAATTGTGATTAATCCCATAACTATTTGTTTACTAAGCCTAATTTATTTATGTCTGGCTGTAATCCAGTCTATCTTTATCAACCAGTAGAACACCAGTATGCATACTGACAGACTATGCAAACAGTATGCAATTATATATTGAAGTGTGGTAAATAAGCCACAGATATTGTTTTATTTAGTAGAACTAAGTCCTTGCAATCTGTTTCAATATTGCAATGTGCTACATGCAAAATATATATTAATATGAGTTATGCATTGCAAACATGTTACGTCAGCAAATCTGTTTAAAGGAAAAAAAACCCTGTTCATTTCTAAATACATAATATTGTAGCAATAAAATAGTATCTCTATCTTCAGTCTCTCTAAATTGTATGTTATTCTATACAGATGCTAGTGAACAGGTTACATATCATAATGTAATTTGGAATTTGGAAATGTTAGAGCAGTAGTAGATCAAATTTTTATGAATCAGAGTACTCTGTTATAACAGGAAACATACAGGGCTTGTCTGATCTTATATTTACAACAATTTCTACACTATTAAAACAGGGTTTGATATCCAAAGATCTATAACTCATTTCATATGTTCCTAGTCATTAATAGGTTAATTTATGTTATTTAAAAAGAAGTTAAACAGTTTAAGTTTGGAATATAAATTGTTTACATATGTGTAGTAAATTAACTTTGCAATATATTTTTTATTATTTAGTTAGTACTGTTTTCCTGTAATTTAAAGGGCCACTAAACCCAAAATCTTTCTTTTATGATTCAGATAGAACATACAAATTTAAACAACATTACAATTTACTTCTATTATTTATTTTGCTTCATTTTTTAGATATCCTTAGTTGAAGAAAAATCAATGCACATGGTGAGCAAATCACACAAGGCTTCTATGTGCAGCAACCTATCAGCAGCTACTGAGCATTAGTGATGTCGCGAATAGTTCGCCGGCGAATAGTTCCCGGTGAACATAGCATGTTCGCGTTTGCCGCGGCGGGCGAACATATGCAATGTTCGATCCGCCCCCTATTCGTCATCAATGAGTAATACTTTGACCCTGTACCTCACAGTCAGAAGACACATTCCAGCCAATCAGCAGCAGACACTCCCTCCCAGACCCTCCTACCTCCTGGACAGCATCCATTTTAGATTAATTTGGAAGCTGCATTCTTAGTGAGAGGAGGGACAGTGTAGCTGCTGCTGATTTAATAGGGAAATTGATAGCTAGGCTAGTGTATTCAGTGTCCACTACAGTCCTGAAGGACTCATCTGATCTCTGCTGTAAGGACAGCAGCCCAAAAAGCCCTTTTTAGGGCTAGAGCATCAGTCTGCTTTTTTTTTTTTCCTGTGTAATCTAATTGCAGTTGCCTGCCTGCCAGCGTGTGTGTCAGGCTCACAGCGTATACTGTGCCCACTTGCCCAGTGCCACCACTCATATCTGGTGTAACAGTAGTGTAGATTTAAAAAAACAAAACACTTTTTTGACTGTGTTAAATAATAGCAGTCAGTTTCCTTCACACGTGTGCATTTCAGAGCCTGTCTGCCAGGGCACAGTGTCACCCCAGTGCAACTCATATCTGGTGTAACAGTAGTGTAGATTTAAAAAAAACAACACTTTTTTGACTGTGTTAAATAATAACTGTCATTTTCCTTCACACGTGTGCGTTTCAGTGCCTGCCTGCCAGGGCACAGTGTCACCCCAGTGCAACTCATATCTGGTGTAACAGTAGTGTAGATTTTTAAAAAAAAAACAACACTTTTTTGACTGTGTTAAATAATAGCAGTCATTTTCCTTCACACATGTGCGTTTCAGTGCCTGCCTTCCAGGGCACAGTGTCACCCCAGTGCAACTCATATCTGGTGTAACAGTAGTGTATATTTAAAAAAAACAACACTTTTTTGACTGTGTTAAATAATAGCAGTCAGTTTCCTTCACACGTGTGCGTTTCAGGGCCTGCCTGCCAGGGCACAGTGTCACCCCAGTGAATACCTGATGTTTTAAAGCACGTTATTCCAAACAATTTAGGAATGTTAGGTGATTTATGCCCTTTATGGCTTAAAACCAGACTCTGCATCAACTATGTAATATTCCATGGGAGTTTTGCCATGGATCCCCCTCCGGCATGCCACAGTCCAGGTGTTAGTCCCCTTGAAACAACTTTTCCATCACTATTGTGGCCAGAAAAAGTCCCTGTGGGTTTAAAAATTCGCCTGCCCATTGAAGTCAATAGGGGTTCGCCCGGTTCGCCGGTTCGTGAACTTTTGGGGAAGTTCGCGTTCGCTGTTTGCGAACCCAAAATTTTAGGTTCGCGACATCACTACTGAGCATATCTAGATATGCTTTTCAGCAAAGAATATCAAGAGAATAAAACAAATTAGATAATAGAAGTACATTAGAAAGATGTTTACAAATGCATTATACCTTTCTAAATCATGAAAGAAAAAATGTGGGTATCATAGCACTTTAACTTTGAACATTGTGGGATATTTCCAATTCTTCTTAATTATTATAAAGAAATGTGCACCACCATGTTGGAACCTATGTTTTCCCCTTATTTCTCAGTTCTGCTGAGGACAATTAGGGACAGGTATAAAAAGGCACTAAAAGTTAATGTTTAAACAGGGCTGTGCGGAAACCTTTTTACTTTAACAATCCTATGTGCCATACAGTCTTGTTTGCACAATCTCTTTTACTGCCTGTTTTTTATCTGTGTTTAATTGATCTTAGCTGAAGAGATCAATAAGAGGAGTATCTAGATTCCAACATGGCTGTACGCATTAATTTATAGAAACTAAAGTACTTTATAGAAACTACTAGGCGATAAGCCTGCCCAGAGGGCAGTCTATTTAAAAAAAAAAAAAAACTACAAAAGCACAAATTACACTAAATAAAAAATGTAAAATTACAGAAAAAAATAAACAAAGCTATCCAAAATAAAACAGTTAAACCTAAACTAATACCCCTATTAGTTTATGTTAGTTTAGGCTATTGGTAGTTTAGTATTAGATTAGGGGATGTATTTATTTTATACTAAACTACCAATAGCTCTTAAAAGGGCTTTTGTAGAGCATTGCCCTAAGTTAAACAGCTCCTTTACCTAAACAAATTACCAATTACCCCTAACAGTAAAACCCCCCACCCATTCAACCCCCCAAAATAAAAACCTAACACTAAAAAAACCTAAACTACCCATTGCCCCAAAAGTGGCATTTGTATGGACATTGCCCTTGAAAGGGCATCCAGATCTTTTACTGCCCTTAAAAAGGCAATCAGCTCTTTTCCATCCGAAAAAAACCCTAATCGGAAAAAAAAGCAACCCTGAAAAATAAAAAAAAGCCTAAGACTAAGCCCCAAATAGGTACATACCGTTCTTGAAGTCCGGCGGAGAAAGTCTTCTTCCAGGCGGCTCCATCATCTTCTATCTTTATCTGGAACGAAGGCGGGGCGGAGTGGAGATGCAGAGCTATCTTTTCCGATGTGTGGATCCTCAGCGGCGGTCCTCAACAGCGGCGGTGCTCTGTGTTGGCAGCGTTCCTTGGCGGCGTGGAGTATCCTCTTCATCCGATGTCTGCCGTACAATGAAGATTAAATGCAAGGTACCGCATTCAATTTTGGGTACCTTGTATTCCTATTGGCTGAAATTTTGAAATCAGCCAATAGGATTAGAGCTACTGAAATCCTATTGGCTGTTCAAATCAGCCAATAAGATTTCAGTAGCTCTCATCCTATTGGCTGATTTCAAAATTTCAGCCAATAGGAATGCAAGGTACCCCAATAAATATGGGGTACCTTGCATTCAATCTTCAGCATGTGACGATCGCATGAAGAGGAGCCTCCACGCCGCTGAGGACCGCCGCCGCTGAAGAACACCGCTGAGGACCACCGCTGAGGATCCGTGCATCAAGGAAGCCAGCTCCGCATCTCTGCTTCGCGCCGCCTTTGCCATACTTCAGGAACGGTGAGTACCTATTTGGGGCTTAGTTTTAGGATTTTTTTTTTATTTTTTTTAAGTTTAGGAATTTAATGGGCTGTAAAAGAGCTTTTATGAGCAATGCCCATACAAATGCCCCTTTAGGAGCATTGGGTAGTTTAGGTTTTTTTAGTGTTAGGTTTTTTATTTTGGGGGGTTTGGGGGTGGCGGTTTTTACTGTTAGGGGGGACTTAGTATTTTTTAAATGTAAAAGAGCAGTTTAACTTAGGGCAGTGCCCTACAAAAGGCCCTTTTAAGGCGCTATTGGTAATTTAGTTTCAGGAGTGTTTTTATTTTGGGGGGCTTTTTTATTTTCATAGGGATAAGGTTTAATTTTTTTGTTTGGAGGTTTAGGGGTTAATAGGTTAATTAGGTTTATTGCAATGTGGGGGGTTGGCGGTTTATTAATTAATAGGTTAATTAGTTTTATTGCGTTGTGGGGGTTTGGCGGTTTAGGGGTTAATAGGTTAATTAGATTTATTGTGATGTGGTGTTTTGGCGGTTCAGGGGTTAATATTTTAATTATGCTATTTGCGGTTTAGGGGTTAATGTGGAGGCTTGCGGTATAGGTGTTTGTTAATACTTCGTGCAGGAGGCTAGTTTTTTTTGTTATACTTCGTGCGAGCGGTTAGGTTTTTTGTTATTTTATGCAGGTGGTTACGTGTTTTTTATTTATTTCTTGCGGACGGTTACGTGTTTTTTCGTTATTTTGTGCGGGCAGTTGCATGTTTTTTTTTTTTTTAGGCTTCGGGTTTGCCTACGCTGCATTCAGGTGGATTCCACCTTCTGTGGAATCCACCTTCTGTGGATTCTTTCACCACCCTGCCATTTTCGGAATTTTGAGGATGCGTGCACAACTGGCAACGGCGACGGACGCGTTACAAACGCGATTATAGTATAGATGGGGACAATTTAACAAAGGTCTGTCTGACATGGTCCGCTCAGCAGATCATGTCCGACAGGCATCGCTGAATGCCGACAGCATATGCTGTCAGCATTAATCATTGCACAAGCAGTTGTGGTGAACTGCTTGTGCAATTCCGCCCCCTGCAGATTTGCGCTAGAAGGGGGTGTCAATCAACCAGATTGTATCTGATCAGGTTGATTGCTGTCCGCGGCTCAGAGCAAGTGGACGAGTTAAGGAGCAGCGGTCTTAAGGCTCGCGCAGAAACAGATGCATTTGGGCTGGTTGACGGTTTGTTAAATCGGCCCCTAAACCTTTACACTTATGTCTTCAATTTTGAAACAACTAATATAATTTAAAAAAATACATATTATTTTTAGGCTAACCTTTGCTTTGAATACATTATTACATAAAGAATGTACTGTTTAATATAATTTAACTACAAAATAAACCATTTTCACGTTTCTGCTTTAAGCACGATGCATTATTGTGATTAATATAGATATTACAGTTGTATATTTTCTGCTCCACAAGGAGTCTTATAAAGTGCTTCAAACTGTATGTCAAAAAAAATAAAGTTATGACCATTTTTAAAACCAATTTATAAGGACGTATAAAGTAAACACAAAGACCGGCTCCCTGTGGACTCATACTGCTTTGTCCTCAGATCACTACCTCCTTTTCTATGACCCTTTGCCGCAGTTTGCTATAAGTCAGGCAGAGATCAAACATTTAAGGGCAATCTGTTCACGTCTCCATAGTTATGATGCCAGCTATGATCAAATTAGCCTACTAAAACTTCAATGTACTCACACTGCAGAATCTTCATAAGGCTTGTATGCCTTTATTGACAAGTCTCCTTTGGAGTTCATTAGCCCGAGGCTTCATAAGTTTAACCGTTCACTTCCGAGGAACCTTAATCAGCAAAGATCTAATGTACACTACTTCAATCATTGTATCAGCTCGGGTTGAATTGCTAATCACTGTCACTCATTCTCTAGTGCTTCTCTATTAAACTTCAATGAGACGTCATTTATTTCTTCATAGTGTATGTCTACGGACTTAGACCTCACAAAGCTTCTCTTACTTATTCTCAGTATGACATTTTTTTTTTTTTTGCTAAATATTTATGTCTCATTTTTTATGTCAGCAGCACCGTGTCTAAATAACATAACCCAGTTACTAGAAGATAATATTTTCAAGTGTATTAATACAAGTGAATAATTTAAGGTTCTCTGCCCTGTAGCACTTACAGGAGAATTAATATAACTTAGAAATAACATTTCATGACAGTCCACAATTAATTTTAATTTCATGAAACATATCACAGCTTTTATGGACTTGACATGTGTTAGTGTTTTTTTTTTATAGCTGAGGAAATACTGCCACTGATTGCTTACTTCCTAGGTTCGGCAATATAAGCTTGAAAGATTTTTTAAATATTAGAGCTATGGAAATTATCTAAAGAAATACATTTTTTTTCAGTTGTGACAACTTTGACTTACTTTTAAACCTAGCAGACGTGCAATCTATAAATATACATTAAACAAACATCCTGCTGTAGATTCTTAGCAGGTTGCTGAAGTGTCTTGTCAGTGGCATCTCCAGAAAATAGTTATAAGTGTCACTCCCTGGACGCATACTATTGTGTGGGTGGGGCTTTGAGGGAAGAGGGTGGAGCCATTGATCAGTGCATGTATCAGGTGAAGTCATTGTGGTAGTTGGCCAGACCCGGGACAGAGCTGGGGATGGGAAAATTAGGGCCAATCACAGTCGGGAGGGCACATGGGTGGGCCAGCCATTATGCTGGGGTGGCTAATGACTTACATGGCTCCCCTAGTAATGCCAATGTGCCTTTTTGTAAAGTCCAGAACATGTTCAAAATGTATTGATCATCGCTCCACCTATATTTTCCAGCATTCTGTTAGTTACTGGCCATTCCTGCCTTTAATATCAATAGCAGCATGAAGTGCCCAATACATGATAGCTCACATATCAAATAAGGACCAAAAGCAGCATGAAAAAAAACAATCATTACCACACAACAGTAGAACTTAATAAAAATGCTTTATGTAAATGTAATTACAAAATATGAGGATGTTTTATTTGTTATTGTAAAAATGACTCGCTGGTTAGAACCAAAACGTCAACAGGGGCTGAGCATTTCAGGGTGTTCTAGAGGCGTGGTTAGTTTTTTTTTTTTTTATCTACACTTCAGCTCAGCAAGCAGAATCCATAAATTCTGAAGTTGCACTAACCCAACGCGCATTAAATCCAATTGGGCTTGAGCGAAACCATTTACCTTTAACTTGTAATTCATGCGCTACTTCCAGCGGGCGAAAAAACCCATGATAAATCCCTTATCAGTTTGAGCGCAAAACTTAGCGTGCCACTTGTAATCTCACCCAAAACGTTTAATTATCCATAGTTAGAACACATGCATTGCTTGCTTTTTCTGTAATTTGAACCAGAAAAATATTTTCACTCCCTAGGTAGTAACACAATGAAAATTATGACTAAATGACAGTGTTAAATACTTTTTACACATTTGTGTATGCAGATCTTTTATGTTTTCTAATGCATACATAAACAATTCTTGTTAATATCCTTTTAAGCCATTATTTGTATGTTCCATCTTATTTACCAGTATTGCTTTAGATTGTATATAAAGAGAAAATTGTCTTTTTAGATGGACTATTAGTCTACTAAACAATATACGTATTTACAGAAATATTCTGTAATTGTTAACGCACAAAACAAACCATCCCTTCCTACGTTACCATAGTAGCTTGCATTTTTACCTTTCAAACATATGCATTAGTCATAAACTTTTTTTTTCATTCCTAACACAGTATAAGTATTATCTTTTCAATACAAAACTATTAATTTTCACCTATTGTACCATGGAATTTTAAACACATTATAATAGTGTACCACTTGAGTATAGTACACTTAAATGCCTTGTACTGTTTTTTTATGAATATATATATATATATATATATATATATATATATATATATATATATATATATATATATATATATATACCTAGCACTCGAAATGTACGACACATAGGGTGTAATTTTCTAAATAGCCAAAGAGATAGTTATAGGTCTTTTACTTAAGTGGATGTAAGACCCACATGGTTTCTATTAGATTTTTATCTCGCGTTCTCCATATATCTCAGCCATTAGTCCCATTTGTATTCCCATCTGAGCTAAATAAGAAAAGATTTTACAGCAATAGTTGTATATTCTGCTTTACTCAAGCTGTGAACATCTTTAGGTATAATTGTCTAAGTTTCTATCCATACAAATAAAAAAAACCACTTTAATTTATATAAAATATAGGACATTGAACTCAAAATTGCTGCATGGTAATGGCTCACCCATGTGCATTGCTGTTTCTTCAACAAAGGATACAAAGATAATGAGGCAAATTAGATAATAGAAGTAAATTGGAAAGTTGATTAAAATTGTATTCTCTGTCTGAATCATGAAAGAAAAATGTTAGGCTTCTTGTTCCGTTAAAGTCCATTTTTATTATTTATGCCTCAGTAATTACTGACTTCATTGCAAAAGAACTGCATACAAAATAGGTGTAGCATAAACCTGGTAGCAATCCATAGCGCTCCCATTTTTACTTCTATATTACAAGTTCTAAAAGTTAGTGATCAAGCAAATAGACCTCCATGGGGAGTGCTGCAAAGCTTAAGGTTCTTGCTTTAATTAAAGTGCTAACCCTAAGCTGAAGGTGTGCTAATTTATTACTAAAAGTGTGTTAACTTTTATAAAGGGATATTGTATATATCAAGGTGTTTGACTAGAAATGGTATGTATGTATATACATGTACACATATAAATTTACCCACATATATATATATATATATCTACACACACCATTCAGCCCTTACCTGGCCAACACCTTGTATTATAAAATATCCTTTTATATCACTGTTAAAACATTTATTTTATTAAAAATTAAAAATAATATATGTATATACATATACACATATATTAGCCGACCTTTGGCATACTGTCGCACTTCTTAATAACAGAAAAATATTGCAAAAAAGTCCCATGCCACAGGGACACAATTATAGATGGGTCTCTTATAAATACTGCTATATATATATCACACAAGGTAACAAGCACTGAGAACCCGTCAACAGCTCCCTTTCACTTAAAGGTTGGGCCAGTATACAGCTTGGTGTACTATCACACCTTAACCCTAGCAGTTAACCATAACAAAGTCCCATACCTCAGTGAGTCAATATAATTTGCTGTGTTAATAGGATTGGACTTTTCATTACTTGGTATACTTCAACACCATTAACAAAAACAAGTAAGGATCAGTACCTTTTTGCATCAAGTCCTCAGTTTTGACAATCAGTTAATTTGTTACCTTTGAATAGTCATCTAATTGTCATAAAGTGCAGAAGCCCCTGGTTTCCTGTGCTTGTTTCTGCATTCAATCACCTGTGTGGGAAGGGATCAGTCATATTCCCCTCTTTCCACACTGCAGACATCCACATCTACGCGCGTTTCACCCATATGAATCTTCCAGAAGCCTAGAGTCAGCTAATATGCTAGAATGAGTTTTATGTGGTCCTAGCAATGTAATGCTGTGTGTGATAAACACTAAAGCCAATACATTAAACCTTGAGCAGTGAGCTTGATTGAGTGAACTGTAAACATTTTTACACAAATTGAAACACACAGAGGAATGTTCTATGAGCCACTATTTAGGAATATTCTTTCACACCAAGTTATTTAGAGCACATTTTTTTTTTTTTTGGGGGGGGGTTTATTAACTAGTGCTCTATAGTGAATACTTGTTTTTCTTTAATGTTTTTATCTATCTATCTATCTATCTATCTATATATATCAGTGGCGTATTTAGGTTTTGTGCTGCCCTAGGCACTCAAAATTCTGCTGCCCCCCCCCCCCCAAAGGTTTTAGGCCTTTGTTCCCCTTAATATTTTTGGGTCAGTTTGTAAAATGTTTTTTGTTATTTTTTTTCATATCAATTCAGAAGAAAATGGGCTAGCAAAACACTTGCATACAGGTGGGTTGAATTGCATGCATCTCATACCATTTTATCCCTGAGAGAAGGGAGAGAAAAGAAGGGGAGGGGAGAAAAGGGAGAGAAAGGAAAGAAGGGATGGAGAGAGGGAGAGAGAGAGAGAGAGAGAGAGAGAGAGAGAGAGAGAGAGAGAGAGAGAGAGAGAGAGAAGAGAAAAGTGGAGAGGGAGAGGAGAAAAGGGGGGAGGAAAATTAGGGAGGGAAAGAAAAGAGTGAAAGAAGTGAGCAAGCGAGGGAGGGAAAAAAGGGAGGGAGGGAAAGAAAGAAGGAAGGGAGTGAGTTGAGGGAGGAAGGGAGGGAGAAGGGGGCAGAAGGAAGGGAAAAAAGAATACACTTTGAAACAATCACTGCCCTTTACATGCAACAACATACAGTAATTACCGTCATTCAAGTAATGAAACTTTTCAAGTGTCTGTTTACTATTTACTCCGTGGGTTCATGAATGCAGAGAAAGCTATTAGTAGCTAACATACATTAGCGATGAGAGTTTATGATTAGACATCACAAGCTGATCTAAGCAGTGCACAGATGCATCCAGTCTGTTAGTTACTGAGACCTTCAATAAGCACTACGCTCGCAGACCAACCACAGCTGACAAGGGGAGGCAGCATATCGGCACAAAGTCTTCTCCTCCATCCTCACCTTGTAAGCATATCCCCAGGCAAGTTTCTCACCAAGAACGCTTTCACTGCAAAAATGCCGGCGGCTCTAAATGAAGCAACGGTTTAAAGGAGCACTGCCTGTGAAGAGTGATCTTAATCAGTGCATGTGCCTTGTCTTCTCTGTATAAGCCTGCACTTTATCGCTCACTGTACTGTGTGCTGGCTGTTAGAGAGAGGATAGGGCAGATGTGCTGCCCCTCGCAAATCTGCTGCCCTAGGCACCGGCCTTGCTGGCCTAGGCCATAATACGCCCCTGATATATATATATATATATATATATATATATATATATAGAGAGAGAGAGAGAGAGAGAGAGAAAAAGAGAGATTCTAAACTTTAGAATTATTTAGTAAAGTGTAGCCTGTATGTCATTTCACTATTTAAAGAGAAAATTGAAAAATGCAATCAGAATATTCTTGAATCCTTGTTCAAAAAAGATGTGCAATTATATCTGCATTAATGTTCACTAAGTAGAGTACTCTAATTTGAGTCTATTTATAGCTGTTTGCTACATGCATAGTGTGTGTCATTTCACTGAGAACTAACAATTTTTGGATGATGATTCACATAAATTGAAACCATTATTTTACTGAAACTGACTCTGAAATGCTGTCTTTATTCTCTTGTATAACTGAACCAGAGTGATAAATAGCCAAGGGCATTTGAATTCCCCATAGGGTAAGAGTAAATTTCAGTGCATTTATGAATATTTTCATTTTTATATGTATTTATTTATTGTTTGTATTGTTTATCAGTCTTCTGATATGGGGGCATATTTATAAAGCTCCGAATGGAGCTTGATGCCCCGTGTTTCTGGCTCGCCAGAAACAGCAGTTATGAAGCAGCGGTCACAAAGACCGCTGGTCCATAACCTGTCCGCCTGCTCTGAGCAGGCGGACAGACATCGCCGGAAATCAACCCGATCGAGTACGATCGGGTTGATTGACAACCCCCTGCTGGTGGCCGCGAGTCTGCTGGGGCGGCGTTGCACCAGCAGCTCTTGTGAGCTGCTGGTGCAATGCTGAATATGGCGAGCGTATTGCCCGCCATATTCAGCGAGGTCTGTCGGACCTGATCCGCACTGTCGGATCAGGTCCGACAGACCTTGATAAATAGAGGCCATGCTCTCAGGTATGTTACCTTTTCAATGTTCATAATTAACATTACCTATTGTCTTGAGATTTTCATTTTTAAACTTAACATCTATATTTTTTAAACAATGCAGTTATTGTTATTAATATAATGTGTTAACATATTTGTAAAACATTTCATGTATGATATCAGGGAAACCTTTGTAAGGGATCAAAACAAATTATATAATTAATGCACTAATGTAAGAAGTAAGATCCCATTAAATTCTTGTCAATTATATCACATAGGTAACATAATATCAACCAAAATTAGACTTTACAACATAATAAAATATTTAAGATACACTTTATAATACCCAAAAGTGACTTGGAAACTTGGAAAGTGAAAAATGTTGACACAAACAGAGAGACGTAAAAACCCAATAAACGTAAAGAGATGGGAAGCTTAGAAACCCAGATGGCAGAGGAGAGGTGATATTTCAACATAAATCCAATATCACTTGGCAATGAAATATTTATTTTCAGAGCTATGGATAACAATGATTTATACTGCCTAGAAAATATGGTGGGTTATGTCAGTGCATAAAAGCACCAAACAGTACTTATTCATTGCCAGCTGTTTTGATATAAAGAGAAGCTTCAATCATCTAACACTTTAAGCATCAGGCTTAAAGGGACATAAAAACAAGCTGGGATAGAAACAAAATATAAAAATATGTACTTTAATTACTTTGCCTGCAAATTTATACTGCAGTGCCTCGCCATTAACCCTTTCTTTTAGGTTTCCGAATTGTACAGCTCTAACTCACCCCACACAATTCATTGGCTGCACCTATATCCACCTTTGATTTGGTAGAATGCAGACTTTAACACTCATTATCTGCTGGAGCATGCCTAGAAGGAAATAAGATGCTGTGAACTTAGTTGAAATATAATGCCTGTGTTTCTGATGCTAAACACTGATAAGGGGGTGGTGGATCAGACTACTTCAGACAGCATAGCTATGAAAGTAATTTTGCTTATTTTTGAATATTATTTTAAAATACTTGCCAGTATTTTTTAAACCATTTTTTTATGAAAACTATTTTTTACTTAATTAGGATATGCACAGATCTCAACATGTTTTATGGCACTTAAAGCTTTATAGAAAAGAATACAGAGATGGCAAAACACCCATCTTCTTAGGCACAAGTCTATGTAAAACTTGACATTTAAGATTATACCTTCCCAGGATCATCCTATATTCATAAAAAAGAGCTAAAAAAACTTTGTTCTACAATCACATGATTAATTACCACAAACACTCAAATTCACAGACAAAACTCTCTAGTGCTTGAGTCTCCTGTTCTTTTTCATGTCATTTCTGCTTTTCCTTTGACCTTATTTATTTTTCTACCTCACTGACCAAACTCATAATATGAAAGCTTCACCTAGTTAGCACGGTAGTTGGAACTGACAATGGGGCTGATTTATTACAGTGCGGACGGACATGATACCATGTATAGATGGGGCAGATGTAACAAAGGTCTGTCCGACATGGTCCGCACAACGGATCATGTCCAACAGGCATCGTTGAATGCCGACAGCATACGCTGTCAACATTTATCTTTGCACAAGCAGTTCTTGGGAACTGCTTGTGCAATGCCGCCCCCTGTAGATTTGTGGTCAATCGGCCACTAGCAGGGGGTGTCAATCAGCCTGATCGTATAGAATCAGGCAGATTGATGTCCGCAGCCTCAGAGCAGACGGACAAGTTATGGAGCAGCGGTCTTTAGACCGCTACTTCATAACTGCTGTTAACTGCTGTTGCACTGAAACAAGGGCATCAAGCTCCATTCCTAGCTCGATAATTCAGCCCCTAAATGTTAAATGTGACTTAAGATGAGAGTCACAGCTAGAATTATGGCAAGGCCAATATTTGAAGGTAGGATATCATGGAAAAAAGTAATAATTAAAAATTGATATCCACAAACAAAATATGTATCTGGTGGAGAACGAATCTAATGGAGCTGTCACTTGAAATAGTATGAAAGTGCAATTTGTTTGTAGGGAATCCTATTACAATGCTGCCAGGCTATCACATGTTATAAGATGGAATGATCCTGAAAGGCAACTAAAGTGGTATGCTCTGGAAACTTCATTGCTACCTACAGGTATACACTTGCCAGACCTCCTTTGGATTCCTACTCATCACAGACAGGACATTGACAGGCGACACCCAATCTTCAAACACGCACTCCAATTTAGAGATCAGTTAAGACACAACACAGTCATCTCCCCTCACCCATCTCCCATGCTTACTATCTCAGGGGCACTTTTTTGTCTTCCAGACTCCCATCCAGACCTATGGCCACAACTCCAATCACTACGAGTGACAGACCTATATGACGATAACATGTGGCTCCCCCATCCTGCTATCTGCACCAAATTCCAACTTCCCCCTAGACTAGCTTTTGAGGGTTTTCGTTTGAGCACACAACTACGTACATGGGGTTATCTTAAACGGTCACTCCAACCTCTGACAACCTGGGAAACAGCATGGCAGGGGGCGCACAACATCAAACATCTACTTTCCTTTCACTATGGTCTCCTAACCAACTCACACTCCCCCTATAAAATATCACAACATCAGGCATGGGAGAGAGAAATCGGGTTCACCTCTGCTATAGATGTATGGCATGATATAATTTTGACAACTAAAAAACTCCTTCACTGCGCCACCCTATGGGAACTTCATTATAAAATTCTAGTACGCTGGCACCTTGTCCCAATCACCCTACATAGGATTTTCCTGTCACAGTCTCCGGAATTCTGGAGAAACTGTAGAGCTATTGGTACAGCCCTTCACACATGGTGGACCTGCCCAATAATCCAACCATTATGGAGGAAAGTTTATGCACTCCTTCAATCAATTGGTCTCACTCCTCCCTTTACCCCAGAAGTATCTATTTTACACATGCAGATTCCCAGCCTCACTCCATCCAATGAAGCCCTTACAATATATGTCCTCATGGCCACGAAACTTACTCTTGCGAGAGCTTGGAAGGACAAGAGACCGCCCTCCTTCTCACAAATTATCTCCACTGTACACTACATTGGGCAAATGGAACAGTATTCCTATAGAGTCCTAGATAAGGTTGACACTTTTCAAAAGATTTGGTCCCCATGGCTCCTACAATTCCACCATTGGGACGCTAACCCCAAACCTTCTACTTAAATTTAATTCTTCCTCTTTTTTTTTTTTCTTTCTCTCTCCCCCTTCAGTAAATATTCCGTCGCTCTACACATCGCACATTCTCAGATACACCAACTTGAACATCCCTAATAGTAGATATAGCTACTACATATGCTACTTCTCTAAACTACCTATATAAAAGAGACTCTTATTTATGCACTATTTTCCTTCTCTATCTCTTCTCCTTTCACGTGAACAGATTTATCTGCTCTTTTCATCTCACACCCAACAACATCATGGTTGCTCTTTTTGTAAACAAATGTATTCTAAATCTTTTCATGTTTAACAAATTCATTATGTAACTCCGCCTGGTGCAGCTCTTGTTATCCATATTTTTGTCTCAATAAAATTTTTTTATTTAAAAAACAAAACAAAACAAAAAAAAACACATTGTTTTGTGAGGATTTTATGTTAAGGGTATACAGAAATCTCATTTTTTTAAACATATATGTAAGGGGATATTTAATTCTAAAATTTTCTAGAATGTATATAAAAAAAAAGTCCAACACCTTAACATCCGATTAAAAAAATATAAGAAACTGTAAGTTCAATTTATTTTACGATAACTCCTTTTAGATACAATAAAGAAAAAAGTATATGTATTTAAAGGGACAGTAAACACCTTTGTAATTACAAGACACCTTTGTTGTCTTGCTATAGAATAATCTATCAGCCAAGTCTAAACATTTTTAAAGCAAAATTATATCTTAATTGATGCAACTGTCAAAATAGCTGTCAAAATAGATGTTAAATAACTGTTTAATAGCCAAACTCCACCCAGCTTTTTTTTTTGCCCTAGATTCAAAATCCCTTTTTTTTTACCCCTTTTTTGACCCCTTGTCATAGCTCAGAGTTCCATATTCAGCAGGTCACCTATCTTATAATCGTTCATTACTCATCACATAGAATTAATTCTGCTGGCAAAGATACCGGGGCATCACAAAACCTTAAAAAACAAACTAATTAAAACAGAAAAAAAAATACCCTTGATAAAACTGTCTACTGTGATATATGCACAAAAATGAAGAAAAATGAAAGTAACTAAATGAGACAACCTTGTCAGCTTTGAAGTAACCAGAAAAGACCACAAAAAATCCCCCCCCCCCCATACACCTATCATTCCATCTGAGAAGTTTCTGAGATGCATATCACAAAGATGCGCAATATACTCAACTGGATGTGTAGACCAATAAAATTACACTACCCAGAAAGGCACTCAACAAAGCTGTGGATTAGACCAATAATATCAGAGAAAGGCAACCAAATAAAAATTGCTTTGAAATTGGGGAAATATAAAAAAATGCTATTTATTGAAGATATATTTAAAAATATACAAACACAAAAAAGGCACACACACAGATTTTCTAACGCGTTTCATGCTCCCTAGTGGCGCTTAATTATAGACAAGCTTCCTGTATCAATGGCTTCCTTTATATAGTGGGCAAAAACCATTTTGTATTGTAAAATTTGCTTCCCATATTGTCCAAAGCTGAAACCTCGTTACTGGAAGCCGACATTAGAAAGATTGGAATTAACCCTTTGTTTAGAAAACTATATGCATTGTTTTGCAGGCAGAAGACACACTAAAAACCTCTTGAATTTTCTTAATCTTACTACCTTTGCCAGTTAGGGACAGCCATAAACAAGCTCTTGCATATATCAGCCAATCACTGTGCCGCACGTTTAAGTGTCGGGGGTTCTGCATTCCCCATAATTCACTTCCGCCTCTCTTGGAGAAGTGAATATATTACAATTTTCATAGTTAAATTAAAGGGACATGAAACCCAAAAAATGTATTTCATGATTCAGATAGAGAATACAATTTGAAACAACTTTCTAGTCTACTTCTATTATCTAATTTGTTTTATTCTTTTAGTATCATTTGCTGAAGGAGCAGCAATGCACTACTGGTTTCTAACTGAACAAATGGGTGAGCCAATGACAATCAGTATATATATGCAGCCACCAATCAGCAGCTATAACCTAGGTTCTTTGCTGTTCCTGAGCTTTCCTTGATAAACCTTTCAGCAAAGGATAACAAGTGAAGGAAGCAAATTAAATAATAGAAGTAAATTGGAAAGCTGTTTAAAATTGTATTCTCTGGGGCCTATCTATCAAACTCCGTATAGCGCTTGAAGGCCCGTGGTTCTAATAACCTGTCTGCCTGCTCTGAGGAGGCGGACAGACATTGCAGGAAATCAACTCGATCGAATACGATCGGGTTGATTGACACCCCCTGCTAGCAAATCTGCAGGGGGCGGCGTTGCACCAGCAATTCACAAGAGCTGCTGGTGCAATGCTGAATGCAGGGAGTGTATTGCCCCTTTAAAGTAAAGTTTCATGCCCCTTTAAAGAAAAAGCAGGCAAAATAAATATTGCAATTGGTTTTAATTATGCATAATTAAACATTTTATGGAGAATGCCATTTTGAGTTTAAAGGGATATGAAACACTAAATTATTTCTTTGTGATTCCGATAGAACATGAAATTTTAAACAACTTGGTACACTTTATTGAAGGAGCTGCAATGCACTAGTGGGAGCTAGCTGAACACATCTATAAGCCAATGATAAGAGGTATTTATGTGCAGCCACCAATCAGCAGCTAGCTCCCGGCTCCTGAGCCTACCTAGGTATACTTTTCAGCAAAGAAAACCAAGAGAATGAAGCAAATTAGGCCATATAAGTACATTGGAAAGTTTAAAATTGTGTGCTGTATCTGAATCATGAAAGACATTTTTCGGTTTCTTGTCTCTTATGTATGATTATGGAGGGAATGGAACAAATACAATTTTCAGAGGGATTATATAGCAAAAGTAGGCAAAAATAAACATTGCATTCTCCCTATAGACTTCTATGAGGCACGATGAAAAACCAATTAGTTATAGCGCTAACCCAACACTGCATTACACCAACTGCTCTAAACCCAAATAAGCATTAGGATTACTTGAAATTATTTTTTTCTTCGCATAGAAAGCAATGTTCTTTTTATTTTAAAATATATATTTCTAAATTTATATATGATTATTTTTTTGTAAAATCTATATCTATAGTACCTATATAGCTATATGAATATATCCAGGGAGAGATAGATAAGTTAGATAGATAGATAGATAGATAGATAGATAGATAGATAGATATACATTGTATATACAGATCTATAGAAATATATGTTTAAATATAAAAATATATTTTTTTTTTCTCAGTGAAGAACATAGGAATTTCAAGATTTTCTGATCAAAACACTTTAAAACATATTACAATTGACTGGGAAGGACTCAAAAGTGTATATATATATATATATATATATATATATATATATATATATATATGTGTGTGTGTAAATATATGAGTATATGTGCACATACATATTTGTACATATAAAAAAGATAAATACCCATGTATACACATATAGATGTATACATACCCACATTTAGACATATATATATATGTGTGTGTAAATATATGAGTATATGTGCACATACATATTTGTACATATAAAAAAGATAAATACCCATGTATACACATATAGATGTATACATACCCACATTTAGACATATATATATATATATATATATATATATACACAAAAGTTTATAGGAATTTGTACTCTCACCTCTTGAGATACGAGCCAGGGTGTCAGAAACAGCAATATCGAATTCCAAGTAATAGATCCGCACGCACTGGACTTTCAAAAAACAATAGTTTATTGTATACAGTGACGTTTCGGGGAGCCAACTTCGGGAGCAAAACTGTGTTTTGGTCTGATGAAGGGGACAGTTGGCTCCCCGAAATGTCACTGTATACAATAAACTATTGAAAGTCCAGCAAGTGCGGATCTATTAGTTGGAATATATTTAATTATATTTTTTACATACTGTATGTGTGTAATAGTTTATTTCAATGTGTTTTGTGAATTTATTTAACCCTTATACTTTACTTCCGCTATCAAGCCACGTTAAATATTCTAGTACAGTTTCTGCTTTCGCTCTAGCGCAAACTATAACTTTCAATTTGTAATATGCGTGCTAATTTGCACAAGTCACAATCTCCATTGACAGTATAGGTTGCGCTAGAGCGATTTAGACTGTGCTAAGACTGTGCTAAGTCTTCTCTGGTAAATGGGGTTTACTGTGGACTTGTAATAGTAAGTTGCGTGCAAACGATCGAGCTGTCCAGCAATATTTCATCTCATGATCCACGCTATCATTAGAGCGCTTCTTGTAATCTGGCCTAAGAATATAAAACAACGTTCTAATACTTTGGGTTGTGTTTGCTTTTCTGTGTTCAGTGTACCGAGCAAGATTCAGAAAACTATGAGGACAGCATGTTGTTCTTATTAAGATTATTTCTACCTCACCATCTTTATCTATTTAAACTTGAAGCTCACAAACTGGGAGCTTGAAGTGACAGTGATTTTCTCCTATGCGTTTGCTTTGCAGCCCACAGTGGGTGCACCAAATAATCCTTTTTTTTTTTTCTGTCAGATTCTACAGCTACATGTTTCTTACTTCGGATATGTTATGAGGACCCCAGAGCTATCATGATTATTATGAGACACGATTGGCATGCTGCGCTAGAAAATTATATTGCAAAAACCTGCTTTTAATTATTAGTCTCAAATTGTGCAGTTAAAACGCTGCTGGTGCCTTTGAATAAAAAAAAGAAAAAAGCTATATGGTCTAATTAATAAATAATACATCAATACTTACAGGCAAAATCATTTTATGTACAATGCACAATCTGTGTCTAACTGATAAAGCTTAAATATTGTAAAGTTAGTGCATCAAAATATGTGGACAGAAAATAAAGTTAATAAAATATTAAAGCATACTTAAATGATTATGTAGAAATTCAAATTCAGAAGATCAGAGGGCATAAATGTTCAAAATTTGCCACGTAGATCAAAAGATAGTGTAAAGGAACAGAGAAAAATATGGAATAATTTAACAGAAAACCCAGCGTGCTGAATGCAAGCCAAAGATCTAATAGAATAGGTGGTATGGGGAAGAAGGAAATTTACATCACAGAGAACAGTGGTACAAAGGACCTTGTAGCCTTTAGCATTCTATGGTTATGCATATGGAGCAGGTCAAAACACTGTCCTCTCTTCGGCAACCGCAAAGACCCAAAAAAAAAATAATCAATCCCACAAAGTATAAGAGACACACAGAGCTGAACTGTTTTGAGAATTTACAGCAATGACAGAATTCAAAACATGGAGAAAAACGGTTGCTTTTTGACCCCAGGGTAAATGTACAAATGTGCTTATTATATATATATATATATATATATATATATATAAAGAGAGAGAGAAAGATAGAAAGAAAGAGAAAGAAAGTAAGTGAGAGAAGAGAGAGAGGAGAGAGAGGAGAGATAGAAAGAAAGAAAGAAAGAAAGAAAGAAAGAAAGAAAGAAAGAAAGAAAGAAAGAAAGAAAGGGAAAAAGAAAGAAAGATAGAAAGAGAAAGAAAGTAAGAGAAAGAGAGAGAGAGAAAGAAAGAAAGAGAAAGAAAGTAAGTGAGAGAAGAGAGAGAGGAGAGAGAGGAGAGAAAAAAAGAGAGAGAAGAGAGAGAGAGGAGAAAGAGAAAGAGAGAGACGCAAATTGTTATATATATTTACAAATTAAGTATGCTCTTGCATCTTTATATGCCCTGGAGCGGATCTGACATACATAGGCTTGTGTAGTATGAACCCAGCTCATAAACATTTTGATTGATTGCTAATCAATATGATGATGATAATTTGATCATTTATAATGTATTATTTATGTATCTTTAGAAAGAATAATACAATGAAAAAACACAAGTGAGCCAATTCCGGGAAGGCAGAGTTTTTGTGTTTTCTTTTTAAATACACATAATGAGATACACCAATCACTTTGTTCTTTTCTTGAATAGTATTCAAAGCAACAAGTATAAATTCAACATTACAAAAATATATCACTTCTATTCAACATATTAGGTTCAAAGCATAGACCACATTTTGGAAAAATAGACAACATTTTGAGCCAAGTTGAATCCACTACATAGGCACAGGTTCGGGAATAGCCCTTAGTCATGCCACATTATGTGTCCATGAAAAATTACTTATGTTTTCGACACACTATATGAAATAAAAGTCATACATTTTAGTGCAGTTTGGTTATGATTTCATACTCAGGACAGAACTTTGTACCCAACTTAATTAAAAACTCATCCTCCATAGCTCAATGGAGTAAATATGGAATTGTACTAAATATGTCATTACTTTTTGTTTGGGGTGTTGGATTCTGTGATGATAATTAAGTTATAAGATTAAACTATATTTACTGTTTGTATCATCAACAGTCTCTTCTGTTATTATTATTATTCTTTATTTATAAAGCGCCAGCAGATTCCGCAGCGCTGTCTATGGGTATAAGGATAACAGTACAATGGAGAAACAATACAAAAAAACAAACAAAATATTACAGACAGATACAGGGGCAATTGAGGGCTCTATTCCCGTGGGAACTTACAATCTAGATGAATAGGAGGATGGGAAACAGGAGGTGGGGACTGCAAAGGTGAGAATGAAATTAGTGAGGAGATAGATGAGGGCAATTGTTAGTTAAGTGAAGTTAGTTTGTAAATGAGTCAGGTGATAAGCTTCCCTGAACAGAAAAGTCTTTAGGGAACATTTAAAGTAAGAGAGGTTAGGGGCAAGTCTGACAGCTCGAGGAAGTGCATTCCAGAGGGTTGGTGCCGCATTAGAGAAGTCCTGTAGTCTAGCATGAGAGGAGGTGATGGTAGAGGATGCAAGAAGCAGGTCATTGTTGGATCTTAGGGGGCGGGCAGGAGTATATTTGTTGATGAGTGAGGACAGGTAGGGTGGGGCAGTTTTGGTCAGGGCTTTGTACGTCCGGGTGAGAATTTTGAATTTAACTCTGCTGTGAATGGGGAGCCAGTGAAGGGACTCACAGAGAGGTGCAGCAGAAACAGAGCATCGAGAGAGGTGGATTAGCCTGGCAGATGCACTTCAGATGGATTGGAGGGGAGAGAGGCGGGAGAGAGGCGGGAACGAGGGAGGCCAGTTAGTAAGCTGTTACAGTAGTCAAGTCGGGAAATTACCAGGGAGTGGATTATGTTCAAATTAGACTAATCTATGTTGTTGCCAAAAAGAAGCAGTAAATGCAACTGTTATCTAAAAGATTAAATACAGCTGTATGTTTGAAATGCATTGAGCATTACTTAACCAAGTGTCTCTCAACTCCAGTCCTCAAATACCCCTAACAGACCAGACTTTAATGATATCTTATATAGAGCACAGCTGATGGGTGAAAGTAGGTTAGTAATCATGGTTACTGATTAGCTGTTAGTTTCACCTATGCTCAAGGTCAAATATCATGAAAATGTGGCCTGTTGGACATGATCTCGCACATCAAACACAAACCACTTGTAACGCAGACACAATTGTAAAATAGTTTATGTCAATGTTAGTACATATTCCCATGTCTGTTTTGTTATGACAAAGACGTCTTTCCTGATAGAACCAAAGGTGTCTCAAGGGGCAGGCCACATGTGTTCCGGGGCGTTCTAGAGTCGTGGTGGAATATTGCCTATGTGAAGTATTTTATCTTAAGGTCATGGGGCCTATTTATCAAGCTCAGTATGGAGCTTGATGCCCAGTGTTTCTAAAGACCGCTGCTCCATAACCTGTCCGCCTACTCTGAGGCGACGGACAGACATCGCCGGAAATCAACCTGATCCAATATCATCGGGTTTATTGACACCCCCTGCTAGCGGCCGATTGGCAGCGAATCAGCAGGGGGCAGTATTGCACCAGCAGTTCGCATGCTGTCGGCATTTATCGATGTGCAGCGGATATGATTCGCAATATAATGATAAAATATAATGATAAATAGGCCTCCATGCCTTGCTATTTTAAAGCTGACAAGGTTGTCTTGATTTATTTCTTTTATAACATTTTTCTTCTTTGTTGCATAACTGTAGACTGTTTCAGGAGCGGGCTGGGTTTGGGGGTAGAGTAGCTATGGAACTCAGGCTGTGTAATTTGATCAAATCAGGGACAGTTCAGATGAAGGTGCCACACTTAGAAACCTACTGAGACCAATTGCAGAGGTAATCTCATTTCCTCAGGGGAAGCCCTTAGTAGAATCTGTAAAAAAAAAAAAAAATACGCAGCCCCAACACTCTGACTGCCCCACACCTGCATGTTGTGGAACTAGGGGGAATCAAAGTGTTTTTCATCTTCAAATAAAGTGGTTGCGGAGGTAAGAGATTTGTGCTGGTTTCTGTTCTTTTGCAATGTTGCAGTTATCTACCTTTTTTAAGTATATATGAACAGATAACTGCAACACTACAAAAGCATGAATGTAACATTTTAATTGGCAGGCTGGTCCTTTGTATTGCCCCCTGGGCCAAAAGTTGCCGCCCCTCCTCTGACTAGAATGAAAAACATAGAACAAATGTGCTTTTTTTCTACTCCCCTACGGCTAGATTTGGAGTTTTGTCGGTAACGACCCGAAAAACTAACGCCGGCTTTTTTCTGGCCGCACCATAAAAATAACTCTGGTATTGAGAGTCCACAGAATGGCTGCGTTAGGCTCCAAAAAAGGAGCGTAGAGCATTTTTAATCAAAATTATTTTTTATTGAGAATATGTCGTATAAGTTACAAATACAAAACACTGGTTCAAACAAGGGAAGTACATAGTGAATAAGAAAAGTAACAGAATCCAATATGCTGTATTGCAAGAAATAAAATAAATGGTGTTCAGCCAGTTCACAAGTTATTCTCAAAGCTTATGGTAGTGAAGTAAACTAAATTGTGTCTACAGAACTCTTCAGGAATTGCGTAGCATTATAGGTACTTGCATAACATTAAACACATTATAAACAGTAGTATGAAAACTCTCTCAAAGTTTATAAAGTATATCTAGCTCTTTTCCAAAAATGATACATCTAAGGCCAACTCTACTGCTGCATGTCCGCCCTGGACCTCAATTCTTTATCTCTGATAGATAGTGGTCCCAAAGGGCTTGGGCTTCTATATATGGGTCTCTAGTGTTGTTTTTATAGGAGCCGAATTCCTCTAATTCTATTAACTCCGAGACTCTGCCTCTCCACTTCTGGAGATCTGGGGGTGATTGTGCTTTCCATTGTTTAGCTATAATAGATTTCACACCGTTTCTCATTATTTGGAACAATATGTGATGTGCTTTGGATGTCAACTTCCTAAATTTATTGAGTAGAAAGATTAGAGGGTCTAAGGGTAGAGCGCAGTTCAGGACTTTCTCCATTTCCCCAATACAGAGCCTCCATAGCTGGTTAATTGCATTACACCACCACCACATGTGCCCCATGCCGCTGCCTATGTGTCCGCACCTCCAACATCTATCTGGTAGTGAGGGATATAACCTATGTAGGCGTCTAGGGGTAAGGTACCAGTTATGAAGTATTTTGTAGTTAAGTTCTACTAAGTAAGCTGAGGAGGAAGAGGACTTGATGTTTCTAAAAATATCAATTGCAATGTGGGGGGGTATTATAATTCCTAATTCCCTCTCCCAGGACTCAATTGATGGGGGAAGATTACCTGGAGGGGGCTGTGTCAAAATAGAATAAATCCTGGACAGAGTGTGTCTCTTTGGGTGTTGTGCTGTGTATAATTTCTCTAGGTTCGTAAGGGCTCTCAACATGTTATTGCTATTCGTATGAGTCAGTATGTAATGGCGTGTTCGCCTGTAATGAAACCAACCCTGGAACACTGTAAATCCTTGCTCTTGTAGTTGGTTTTGGGGCAGTAGTTGGTCAAGATCCGTCACATGACGTACTTCTATGTCTTTAGTGTCCTCGTCCAGTCCTTGTACTCCCACTAGGTTAGTAAGTGAAAACTCATTGTTATGTATCAGTGAAGTTAATGGGGAAGGACAAGACGAGAGAAATGGGTTTAATTTATTTGCAATGTTCCACTGTCTCAGTGTCTCTTTGGTTATAGGATTAATAATGTTTTTAACCATAGCATGATGGTTGGGATGCCAGCATATAGCCGAGAGTGGTGTTCCTGGGTTTAAATTTTGTTCTATCTCTACCCATCTTTTCTCTGTTTTATGAACCCTCCAGTCAAGTATGCGTTGTAAAAATATAGCAGTTCTATAAAGTTCTATGTCAGGAACTCCCATCCCTCCCTGGTCCCTAGATCGCAACATTGTCTTTTTGTTGATTCTCGGTTGCTTTCCCCTCCATATAAAGGAGTGAAAAAGTTGCTGTATCCGAGTAATATATCTGGGTGGAAGTGGTATGGGGAGGGTCTGCATAATGTATAATAATCTTGGAAAGGCGTTCATTTTAATAGTATTAATCCTTCCTATCCAAGTCAGTCGCCTAGAGTTCCACGAGGAAAGGTCTCTAATTAGGGCTTCCCGGATCTGGATATAGTTTAATTTATAGATCCTCTCCATGTCTTCCGCTAGCTGAATACCTAGGTATTTTATAGAGCCCAGACACCATCTAAACGGGCAAATTTGCGAGAGTCTGGTTTTCATTTGTTCTGGGAGGGATATTCCAAGGATCTCCGATTTAGTATAGTTGATTAAGAAGTTGGTAAGTTTATTGAATCTATTTAGTTCCTCCAGCAGAGGAGGCAGTGATAGGTCTGGCTTCGTGAGGGAAAACAAGATATCGTCGGCAAATAATGAGAGTTTATATTCCCGCCCTCCAAGAGTTATCCCTGTGATATCTCTATTGAGTCTAATACTTGTAGCTAGGGCTTCCAGCAAGCAGACAAACAATAAGGGGGAAAGGGGGCATCCCTGGCGAGTGCCATTGGTTATCTGGAGGGGTTGTGAAAGAATGCCATTTAATGTTATCCTAGCACTGGGTTTCGAGTATAGGGCAAAAATTAGTTGTAACGTTACATCTCCTATTCCAAATGACTTTAGAGTCATCTTGAGGAATAGCCAACTGACGTGGTCGAAGGCCTTCTCCGCATCTGTGGAAAGCCACACCGCGGGAAGGCCCCCAACTTTAGCGTGCCAAATTAAATGCATATTACGGACTGTGTTGTCCTTGGCCTCTCTATTTGGTATAAAACCAACCTGGTCTTGGTGAATTATGGAAGGAAGAATCCTATTTAATCTAGTTGCCAGGATTTTCGCGTAGATTTTAACGTCACAGTTTAATAGTGATATTGGTCGGTAGTTGGGTATTTGGTCTGTCGATTTGCCCGGTTTCGGGATGACTGTAATGTGAGCTTGTAAGGCCAAGGGGGGGAAGGGCTTACTGTTATCTATATCCTGAAAATAGGACAACAGATGAGGGGCTAGAGTATCTCTGTATGTGGTGTAATAAAAGTTTCCAAACCCATCCGGACCCGGGGCCTTTCCCGCTGGGAAAGATGTTATGGCTTCCTTAACTTCTTTGAGGGTAATGGGCAAGTCGAGCTCTGTCTGTTGCTCTGACGTGATAGAGGGAAGGTGTAATCGGGATAGATAAGTGGATATGTCCTGTTCGGTGGCGGAAAGGCCGTCACCCTCTAGATTATATAACCTTTCGTAGTATTGTTTAAATTGGTCTGCAATGTCTGGAGCGTAGAGCATTTTTAACGCAGCTTCAACTCTCGATACCAGAATTGCTTACGGACGCGGCCAGCCTCAAAAACGTGCTCGTGCATGATTCCCCCATAGGAAACAATGGGGCTGTTTGAGCTGAAAAAAAACCTAACACCTGCAAAAAAGCCGCGTTTAGCTCCTAACGAAGCCCCATTGTTTGCTATGCGGTAACCCTTCCTACGTCTGCACTTAACAATCTAACATGTACCCCGAGTCTAAACACCCCTAACCTTACACTTATTAACCCCTAATCTGCCGCCCCCGCTATCGCTGACCCCTGCATATTATTATTAACCCCTAATCTTCCGCACCGTAAACCGCTGCTACTTACATTATCCCTATGTACCCCTAATCTGGTTCCCTAACATCGCCAACCCCTATATTATATTTATTAACCCCTAATCTGCCCCCCACAACGTCGCCTCCACCTGCCTACACTTATTAACCCCTAATCTGCCGAGCGGACCTGAGCGCTACTATCATAAAGTTATTAACCCCTAATCCGCCTCACTAACCCTATAATAAATAGTATTAACCCCTAATCTGCCCTCCCTAACATCGCCGACACCTAACTTCAATTATTAACCCCTAATCTGCCGACCGGAGCTCACCGCTATTCTAATAAATGTATTAACCCCTAAAGCTAAGTCTAACCCTAACACTAACACCCCCCTAAATTAAATATAATTTTAATCTAACGAAATTAATTATCTCTTATTAAAAAAATTATTCCTATTTAAATCTAAATACTTACCTGTAAAATAAATCCTAATATAGCTACAATATAAATTATAATTATATTATAGCTATTTTAGGATTAATAAGAACTATTTAATAGCTAAAATAGTTAAAATAATTACAAATTTACCTGTAAAAGAAATCCTAACCTAAGTTTCAATTAAAACTAACACTATACTATCAATAAATTAATTAAATAAACTACCTACAATTACCTACAATTAACCTAACACTACACTATCAATAAATTAATTAAATACAATTCCTACAAATAAATACAATTAAATAAACTTGCTAAAGTACAAAAAATAAAAAAGAACTAAGTTACAAAAAATAAAAAAATATTTACAAACATCAGAAAAATATTACATTTTTTTATTTATTTATTTATTAATTTTAAACTAATTACACCTACTCTAAGCCCCCTAATAAAATAACAAAGCCCCCCAAAATAACAAAATGCCCTACCCTATTCTAAATAACTAAAGTTCAAAGCTCTTTTACCTTACCAGCCCTGAACAGGGCCCTTTGCAGGGCATGCCCCAAGAAGTTCAGCTCTTTTGCCTTTTAAAAAAAACATACAATACCCAAGCCCCCCAACATTACAACCCACCACCCACATACCCCTAATCCACTACACTATCAATAAATTAATTAAATACAATTCCTACAAATAAATACAATTAAATAAACTTGCTAAAGTACAAAAAATAAAAAAGAACTAAGTTACAAAAAATAAAAAAATATTTACAAACATAAGAAAAATATTACAACAATGTTAAACTAATTCCACCTACTCTAAGCCCCCTAATAAAATAACAAAGCCCCCCAAAATAACAAAATGCCCTACCCTATTCTAAATAACTAAAGTTCAAAGCTCTTTTACCTTACCAGCCCTGAACAGGGCCCTTTGCGGGGCATGCCCCAAGAAGTTCAGCTCTTTTGCCTGTAAAAAAAAACATACAATACCCAAGCCCCCCAACATTACAACCCACCACCCACATACCCCTAATCTAACCCAAACCCCCCTTAAATAAACCTAACACTAAGCCCCTGAAGATCTTCCTACCTTGTCTTCACCATACCAGGTTCACCGATCCGTCAATAGAATGCAAGCTCAATCTGATTGGCTGATTGGATCAGCCAATCGGATTGAACTTGATTCTGATTGGCTGATTCCATCAGCCAATCAGAATATTCCTACCTTAATTCCGATTGGCTGATAGAATCCTATCAGCCAATCGGAATTTGAGGGACGCCATCTTGGATGACGTCCCTTAAAGGAACCGTCATTCGTCGTTAGTCCGTCGGGCCAGCAGGATATTCCGCGTCGGAGGTCTGCAAGATGGATCCGGAAGAAAGAAGATTGAAGATGCCGTTGATAGAAGACTTCATCCGGATCATGGACCTCTTCATCTCCCGATTGGATGAAGACTTCATCCGGATCATGGACCTCTTCAGCCCCCCGCTTGGGCTTGGATTAGGACATCGGAGGAGCTCTTCAGGACGGATCGGTGAACCTGGTATGGTGAAGACAAGGTAGGAAGATCTTCAGGGGCTTAGTGTTAGGTTTATTTAAGGGGGGTTTTGGTTAGATTAGGGGTATGTGGGTGGTGGGTTGTAATGTTGGGGGTCTTGGGTATTTTATGTTTTTTTTTACAGGCAAAAGAGCTGAACTTCTTGGGGCATGCCCCGCAAAGGGCCCTGTTCAGGGCTGGTAAGGTAAAAGAGCTTTGAACTTTAGTTATTTAGAATAGGGTAGGGCATTTTGTTATTTTGGGGTGCTTTGTTATTTTATTAGGGGGCTTAGAGTAGGTGGAATTAGTTTAACATTGTTGTAATATTTTTCTTATGTTTGTAAATATTTTTTTATTTTTTGTAACTTAGTTCTTTTTTATTTTTTGTACTTTAGCAAGTTTATTTAATTGTATTTATTTGTAGGAATTGTATTTAATTAATTTATTGATAGTGTAGTGTTAGGTTAATTGTAGGTAGTTTATTTAATTAATTTATTGATAGTGTAGTGTTAGGTTAATTGTAGGTAGTTTATTTAATTAATTTATTGATAGTGTAGTGTTAGGTTAATTGTAGGTAGTTTATTTAATTAATTTATTGATAGTATAGTGTTAGTTTTAATTGTAACTTAGGTTAGGATTTCTTTTACAGGTAAATTTGTAATTATTTTAACTATTTTAGCTATTAAATAGTTCTTAACTGTTTAATAGCTATTGTACCTGGTTAAAATAAATACAAAGTTACCTGTAAAATAAATATTAATCCTAAAATAGCTATAATATAAATATAATTTATATTGTAGCTATATTAGGATTTATTTTACAGGTAAGTATTTAGCTTTAAATAGGAATAATTTATTTAATAAGAGTTAATTTATTTTGTTAGATTGAAATTATATTTAATTTAGGGGGGTGTTAGTGTTAGGGTTAGACTTAGCTTTAGGGGTTAATACATTTATTAGAATAGCGGTGAGCTCCGGTCGGCAGATTAGGGGTTAATAATTGAAGTTAGGTGTCGGCGATGTTAGGGAGGGCAGATTAGGGGTTAATACTATTTATTATAGGGTTAGTGAGGCGGATTAGGGGTTAATAACTTTATTATAGTAGCGCTCAGGTCCGGTCGGCAGATTTGGGGTTAATAAGTGTAGGCATGTGGAGGCGACGTTGAGGGGGGCAGATTAGGGGTTAATAAATATAATACAGGGGTCGGCGGTGTTAGGGGCAGCAGATTAGGGGTACATAAGGATAACGTAGGTGGCGGCGCTTTGCGGTCAGCAGATTAGGGGTTAATAAGTGTAGGTAGGTGGAGGCGACGTTGTGGGGGGCAGGTTAGGGGTTAATAAATATAATACAGGGGTCGGCGGTGTTAGGGGCAGCAGATTAGGGGTACATAAGGATAACGTAGGTGGCGGTCGGCAGATTAGGGGTTAAAAAAATTATTCGAGTGTCGGCGATGTGTGGGGACCTCGGTTTAGGGGTACATAGGTAGTTTATGACTGTTAGTGTACTTTAGAGCACAGTAGTTAAGAGCTTTATAAACCGGCGTTAGCCCAGAAAGCTCTTAACCACTGACTTTTTTCCTGCAGCTGGAGTTTTGTCGTTAGATGTCTAACGCTCACTTCAGAAACGACTCTAAATACCGGAGTTAGAAAAATCCCATTGAAAAGATAGGATACGCAATTGACGTAAGGGGATCTGCGGTATGGAAAAGTCGCGGCTGAAAAGTGAGCGTTAGACCCTATTTTGAGTGACTCCAAATACCGGCGGTAGCCTAAAACCAGCGTTAGGAGCCTCTAACGCTGGTTTTCACGGCTAACGCCAAACTCCAAATCTAGGCCCTAGAGAGGCCAACAAACAAAATTGATAACTTAGTTTTTGAAAATGTTGCAAATTTCCAAAACCAAATGTTGCAGGTTACAGAATTTTGCTTTTTGGTCTCTCTAGGGAGCACAGTAGTCGAACATTTTTACACAAAAGCAAGAGGTGTTAAATATAAACTAGTGGGAATCTCGTAAATTTAATGGGCAGTCTAGTCAAAATAAAACTTTCATGATTTAGCTAGGGCATGCAATTTTAAACAACTTTCAAATTTACTTTTATCATCAAATTTGCTTTGTAAAAATAAAACGTAGGTAGGCTCATATGCTAATTTCTAAGCCTTTGAAGGCCACCTCGTATCTCAGTGCATTTTGACAGTTTTTTCACAGTTAGACAGTGCCAGATCATGTGTGCCATATAGATAACATTGTACTCACCTCCGTAGAGTTACTTATGAGTCACACTGATTGGCTAAAATGCAAGTCTGTCAAAAAAACTGAGATAAAGGGACAGTCTGCAGAGGCTTAGATACAAAGTTATCATAGAGGTAAAAAGTGTATTAATATAACAGTGCTGGTTAAGCCAAACTGGGGAATGGATAATAAAGGGATAATCTATATTTTTAAACAAAAAACATTCTGGAGTAGACTGCCCCTTTAACATGCATCAGGAGTGGACTGGGCCCTCTGAGCCACTGTTGGTGATCAAATCAGGACCAATGGAGAGATTGCAGTGCCCAACAGTTTTGTTTTCAGTATCTCTTAATCTGTCTGTCTATATTTCTGCATGTGTATATAAACAAACATATATATATATATATATATATATATATATATATATATATATATATATATATAGGTGTGTAGGGTTTGCTTGTAGCTGTTGATATATGCACACCATGTTGTCTGCTCCTACACTGCCCCAGCATCTGATAGAGCTGTACCTGCCCAGCCCAGTGACTGTACCACCCAATAAGCCCTTAATGTAGCTGCAGGCTGCCCTGCATGAATGTTGTAAAATGGGTCACATGATAATCAGGTTTCCACTATAATGTTTTACATAAAATATAGCATTTTAAAAGGGGTGGTTGACATACCTGGGGCTGGTTGTACTTGGTCCCTGGGCCAAAAGTTTCTAGTTCTCCCCTGGACTGTTTTATAGTGGGAGCTTTGTTTTACTTTGTCATAATTGGTTTATTCTGTAAGGTTTCAAAAGGCATTTTTGTGATGCTGGTTTACTTCACATTGGGACTCATTCTATGAATCGAGAGGTGATGGATTACAAGATAGATGTTGCTCTTTTGATTATAAAGGAGAGCTACTCATAACTTGCAGATATTATGATGACGGGTGAATACAAATCTATATGAATTCAGCTTTTTGAGCTGTGATGCAGAGGTGAGTTTGGTCCGTGAGATATTAGTTTGATGAATGTGTTTTATTGCATCTAGGTCGACGTTCCCTAAAAGTGACTTTTGCTTGGATTGGATTGTGATGGATTTAAATAGGAAGCACTGACTATGAGACGGTAAAGTTTCAGCTTTTTAGCTTGTCTAGAAGACTTACGGCGTGACGTGACATAGCATGAAACTCCAGAAGTCAGGATAACCGAAAGACATTAGTGATACTTTTAGCCATTTAATTAAAAGGACTTGATACCTGAATACCACATCACTGCTTAATGATGCATCATATATTAGAGAATGTGCTTCTAAAACATGTCAACTTTGTTTCTCTTTTCTTTTTCTTCTTATCAATGGAGCTCATGTTCAGTTTTCCATAATTTTCTGCATCCAATCTGGTTGTTAGTCCCAGGACATGCTAGGGAGTGAGCCTCTCTATATAACACACTCAAATTTTTAAATAGAGGGGTAAAAAAATCTTGGGAAAATCCAGCGAAATTGTAATTACTATCAAAAGTGCGGTGGGAATTAAGTTATGTAAGGTATTAAAAAGTTTTATTTGTTTTCAAAAATCAAAACCAATGAATTTTTGTTAATTTAAAAGGGTAGCAAAAGACAGTAAAACAGCTTTGTAATATACTTTCATTATTTATTTTGCCCCCTTTTCCTGTATTTTAAGTCTGAATTTTGTGGATTTTCCAGACCTGACACTAGAAAGAGCACATGCCAATCTTCACAAGCCTACCCTTGCCACATATCTGCCTAATCTGTAGATGATATCTTATATTTTCTGCTGTGGACAAGCCATGGACATTTTGTTAACACAATGATGGTAGCAAGCCCTATCATTGTCAGACTCAAGTCAGTGTTAGTTCATCTGAATAGTGTCAGGTGTAGCCATTGAAAAAAAAGTCCTGTAAATGTGGTGCTAATCTGTTCTAATAACTTTCAGACTCTGCTGGTATGTTGATTTATTGGAAGACTGCAGTAAAATGTTGTAGTTACAAGGTGTTTATTGTCCCTTTAATTAAGATTGTCGCCCAATACATGTCCCTTTAATAATACTGTTATGCTGTATAATGAGGGGAGGTGCAGGCTATTACAGATAACTTTTTTCATGCCATATAGTTACCCTTCAACCTTACACAAATGCTATTTACATTTTTGGTAGACATCTGACCTATTTGACTTATCATTAATAATTCATATTTATAATGTGGAAGCTCTTTGATGCTTTTAATTTTGAATTGCAAGTCAAATTTTAAATAATTACACTGCTTGATGTTGTACATTTTCATTTTTTTTTTTCAAAGCCCTTAATGTGTCCTTCAATTATATTTGATATAATCATTTTTTTTTTATTCTGGAGATGGAAGATTACAAATGCTAACCGTAAGATATTTATAGACAAGCAATTATTTAAATTTGGAATATATTGTAACTTCACTGTTTTCTTTTTTCTTTGTAGTCTGCACTGCAAGTGAGATAACTTTTTGATTAAAGACAAATTTGTATTTTGCTTAATGTATCAATTAATGAGCATATTGTGGTTGTATCTTGGATTATTGGCTGGCTGTATAAACAAAATATAGTCTTGTTTTAGATAATGCATTGTTACAAATACTGATATCATCCTATTTTGCACAGCTCTTTTTTTAAATTAAAGGGACAGTCTAGTCAAAATTAAACTTTCATGATTTAGATAGGACATGCAATTTTAAACAACTTTCCAATTTACTTTTATTTTCAAATTTGCTTTGTTCTTATGGTATTCTTTGTTGAAAGCTAAACCTAGGTAGGCTCATATGCAAGTTTTTAAGCCATTGAAGGCCGCCTATTATCTTAGTGCATTTTAAAAGTTTTTTTTACATCTAGAAAGCGCTAGTTCATGTGTGCCATAAAGATAATATTGTTCTCACTCCCGTGGGGTTACCTGGAAGTCAGCACTGATTGGCTAAAATGCAAGTCTGTCAAAATAACTAAAATAAGGGGGCAGTCTGCATCAGCGTAAATACAAGGTAATCACAGAAGTATATTAATATAATTTGTGTTGGTTATGCAAAACTGGGGAATGGGTAATAAAGGGATTATCTATCTTTTTAACCCTTTGGCCTCTATTTAACAAAGTCTGTCGGACCTGATCCAACAGTGCGGATCAGGTCCGACAGACCTCGCTGAATACGGAGAGCAATATGCTCTCCGTATTCAGCATTGCACCTGCAGACTCGCGGCCAATCGGCAGCCAGCAGGGGGGTGTCAATCAACCCGATCGTACTTGATTGGGTTGAATTGTGGCGAAGTCTGTCCGCCTGATAGATAGGCCCCTTTGAGTACTAAGCACTTTCCCACCTGGGTGCTAAGCTTTTTTAATGTTTTTTTATTTTTTTTATTTTTTGAACATTTTTTTTTTTTTTTTTAAATAAAGTTTTTTATTGAGAAATGACAATAACATCAAATAAACGCAACAAATCTGCGAGTTAAACTTATCACAGCAATACAGGTGTCAGCAATACATCTGGGAACCTTGAATGAAACCTCACTTTTAACAATATGGCTCCTTATTACTAAACAGTTATTACTGAGGTTAAGAAGGAATTTCCGATAGACTTGGTCAAGTGAGGTAAGAGAGAACATACAAACAATATTTCCATAAAACTTAATATAATCTTCATCGAGATGTTGCTTTACTGAGAAGGTATTTTTCATTTTTCATTTAACTTTACATGGTAGACCGCATACCATACAGTACATAATAGTATGAAGTGGTAATTCTCACAGTTTATTGGAGTGCAAACAGGGTAAAATATAATGATGTATAAGGAAACATAGGAAATAAATAAACCCTAAACTATGAGAATATAGTTATGTATCACGGTCTTGCACAATTTGTTTATATATTAGGCCAGAAATGGTCCTCTCCGGGCCATATAGATAGTAAATTAGAATAGGGGGGGGGGGGTGGAGGGCGGAACCAGTTAATAAGTTAGGAATGTAGTTACTATTATTGGGGCTCTAAGTTTTCAAAGACACTGCTAGGGAAGTTACTCTATATTAATGCCTTGGGTGATTTGAGTTAGGGTATCACCCACAATGTCAAAACTCTCCATCCCTCCATTACTATAGTATTGATTCAGGGTCCATATAATGTCATGTGAACAGCTATAATTAGAAAACCAGACATACTGGCTCAATATAAGAGCCAAATATCTAGAGAAGGCCATATAGGACCAACAGATCTGCCCTGGATATTACGTATGTACCATAAACGCTAAAATGAGTAATAGGGCACTTGAATTCATTCTGGTAAAGGATGCTTGGAATTAAACATAGAGCATATAGTAATGAGATCTCCAATTAGTAAAATGTACTAAGTGAGAGAGAATGATAAACATGGTAATACCTCTTAGAACAGTGGGGTAGAAGCTCAACAGCTTAAAGAGATCACAATGTACTTAAGACAATCATGTCCAATCAAGTCAGGTTAGGACATTACCATCTGGGACAACATATGACTATGTGACAACATTACCTCACATTGGGCTCTCTTGAGCATTACCAGGGTTATGTAGGTATAGAGTAAATACATAGACAAAATGTATGCATACTAAATATCATAGCTAACCCTGTAATCATATTGCCATCAATGCTGACCTACAGGATTAGAAAACATAACAGAAGAAGTTACGCTGGCTAAAGAAGTTACTAGGACAAGCTTAATATATACGAGTGAGGGTCTAGGTTGCTATTACAAACGCAGTGCAACATCAGTTTGTGATGTCTAGTGAAAGGAGCAGTCTAGGGTGACAAACACTAAGTATTCTCTATAGTGTGGGAAAGAAATATATAGAAGCAAACATTCAACTGGTTACAATATTTAACTATAAAATATGAAGTTTTAACTAAAAGCACATGATATATCACAGTCACATAATGTCCCGGAGGCAAAAGATCTAGAGACACTGCGTATACTTCCAAACCATAGCAAGTCTTTATGTGAGAAACTGTTCTTATGGTCAAGGGTGCAGAAAAACTGTCTAACAAAATTTAAGAAATTGAGTCTCCAGCTAGTTGGTTCAGGTTCCAAGCCCTATAGAAGAGCTATTACCCCTCGCCAGTTTTTCAAACAAATAATGCTGGATAGGCCCGTGTTGTAAAGGGGGGTCGTTGTCAGTCCTGTTTGCTCTTATTAAAGCGCCCCAGAGATAAAAGGCTGAAATGGGTGACAGTAGGGCTGTTGAAAGATCTGGGAGACTCTATACACAGACGTAGCCATATTACTACTGGAAGTTCACTCATTAGGTAAATAAATAAACCATCAGTACCTATGGAATTACATGACCGATGACACAAGCCACCGGATCAAAAGGATCTTGTAGGGAGCCAGTAGGATATACCTTGCCCCTTCTGTGCGAGAGTGGTAACCGTAAGTCCTTATTTGATAGTAGAGGAGCAGGTAGGTAAAGGGTAAGGTGGCTGGAACATGAAATTTGCGAATCCGCTATGGCAGAGTACCCTTGCAACTTTGTCCTCACCTTCCTTGTATGCCCCCACACATTGCCCCCGACACCCACCTTATGGCGTCTGAACTTGTAGGTAACTCTAGTGCGGTTGGTAGCAGTCTTTCTTCTCTTCAGCCCCATTCCGGTCGGCCGCCCCGGAACAGGAACAGAGCACAGAGCTGCATGTATCTTAAGGAGATCTGGCGTCGGGGGAGTAGCGAACTGGAGATCCACATCAGGAGGCCTTGTAGGAGGGATAAATAGAACACAGCTGATTTCATCTCTGCTCTCGCTGTAGAAATAGGAGGGCTGTGTGTCATGATCTTCTGCTGGTAGGTCATCCGCTATGCTGGGGTCATCCTCCGAGTCAGCTGACGGGTCTTCCCTGTTAGAAGGAAGGCATCGGGCAAGAGAAGCATACTGCTCATCCATGCGGAGCTCCAGAGCAGCGAGCGCGGCCCAGATCTGCGTGTCCATCCTCTTCATTTGGCGACTGATCTCAATTATATCCAGTAGGTAAGTAGTGAAGAGAGACTGGGGTGTAAGTACAACTATATCGCAGTATCAAAAAGTACTTTCCCACAACGGTAGAGATCAAGGAGCTCTAAGATTCTAGAGGGTTGTGACGCCTATGACGCCATTGCTGAAATGGCTGCTATTCGGTTCTTCTAAGGGTCATCTCTGTGAACAGGATGAGAAGCAGGGTTACCCGGTTATTAGTAGTGTCCAGCTAGTGCTCCTCTGTGTGCTGTACAGCTTAAATCCACTTTAGTCATTTAAAGCTTAGGGTTTGAGGGTTTTTAATGAAGTTTAATGTGTTATTGGAGCAGGAGCTCTCAACACCTGCGTCTGCTCCGCTTCAAAGTTGGCTCCGCCCCCGAACAATTTTTTTTTAACTTTTTTTTTATTTTTTTCAGACCCCCAAGACTTACACTGTTGGAAAGGTTAGGTCTTGGGGGTCTGTAGCTGCGTAGATGCCTGAGATACAGGCTTCTAAGCAGCATGCCCCCTGCTCCTATACTTAATATTGTTAAGTATAAATAAAGTTGCGCGTGACGTCATCACGTTATTGCGCATGACATCACCACACAAAACGGGAAGCCCTGGCGATGCCTGTCACTCTACAGTCACGATCACCCAGATAGGAGCGGGTGGGAGCCCCCAGATCTCCCTCAAGGTGAGTGCTAGCGACAGCTCTGATCCGTTGTTAGCACCAGAGTGGGAAACTCTGTGTCGGCTCAGAGCCGTCGTTAGCACTCAAAGGGTTAAACAATAAACATTCTTGAGTAGACTGTCCCTTTAAAGGGAAACTAAAGTGATTTGTTTTTCATCATGTATATAAAGCGCACAATAAAAAAATAATAAAAAAAACCTTTCCAATTTACTTCTATTACCAAATTGTGCACAGTCTTATTATATGCACACTTTCTGAGGCATCAACTCCTACTGTACATGTGCAAGAGTTCAGTGCATATGCCTGTAATTTGCTGATGGCTATCACGTGATAGGGGGGGGTCTGGAAATGGAAAAAACTTTAACTTTATCAGAAAAAATCTACTGCTCATTTGAAATTCTGCTTTACCCTTTTACCCTTTACCCTTTTACTATGCATTAGTTTATTATGTAATTATACTGTACTTAAAGGGACATGACACCCAAGATTCTTCTTTCATGATTCAGACAGAGCGTACAATTTTTAAAACGTTTCCAATTTACATCTATTATCAAATTTGCTTCATTCTCATGTTATTCTTTGTTGAAGAAATATATAGATAGCACTACATAAAAGGAAATAGTGCTGTCATCTAGTGCTCTTGCTAATATATAACATTGTTTCAAAACTGCTGCCGTATAGTGCTGCAGACACATGCATGGTCCTGATCTTACCTTCCTGATTTTCAACAAAGGATAACAAGAACAAGAAGACAATTTGAAAATAGAAATAAATGATCTGTCTCAATCATGAAAGAAAAATGTTTTTTTTTGTCCCGTTATTGATCCTTTAAAAGATTGTACTGTTTTTGCCTTTTGTATGGCAGAACAATATTCTAGAATCTCGTTGTTAAAGGGACAGTCTACATCAGAATTTGTTGTTTTTTTATAAAAAGATACGCATTCCCCAGTTTTGCATAACCAACACAGTTATATTAATACACATTTTACCTCTGTGATTACCTTGTATCTAAGCCTCTGCAAACTGCCTCCTTATTTCAGTTCTTTTGACAGACTTGCAATTTAGCCAATCAGTGCTGACACCTAGGTAACTCCACGGACGTGAGCACAATGTTTTCTTTATGGCACACATGAACTAACACCCTCCAGTTGTGAAAAAATATCAAAATGCATTCAGATAAGAGGCAGCCTTCAAGGGCTTAGAAACTAGCATATGAGTCTACCTAGGTTTAGCTTTCAACTAAGAATACTAAGAGAAGAAAGAAAAATGTATAATATAAGTAAATTGGAAAGTTGTTTAAAATGGCATGCCCTATCTGAACCATGAACGTTTAATTTTGACTAGGCTGTCCCTTTAACACAATCATAAAGAAGAATATTAGTGTTAGGCATAGTTGATATGCTCACATTTAGTCTATTTATTTATTTATTTTTTAAAAACAACAACTTTAGATTCCTTCTACAACATTACAGCTGAATTCAGTTTTGCAGCCCTGTTCTAGGTACATATTTTGCCTGGGGTGTCAAGTACAGTATAGTATCCCTAGCGATTTTCCATCTGCTTCTTAAAACTCTTCAGATACATTTTCTCACACAATCTCTGGCATCTGCTATATTCTGCAGGAGCTTAGGAAATAAATACAGTGTATACACCATGTTTCCTATACCCTGAATATCTTTAACACAGTCAATGCGACCCTTAAGCATGTGGTCATTCTGTTTTCATGTTGCTCAAATTCATTCCTAATCTATTACTGATAGTTCCTATAAAAATGCTGATATAAAAGCAAAGAGCAGAGACCTTGACCTACAGCTGAATTTCAAATACAGAAGCTCATTGTAAGAGCCGTATCTCTTAAAGTTTCACTTGCAAAACACTCACCACTTGGAAATGGCTTAGTAAGCTGCTTTTCTGTAATTCCTAATAAATGATAAGTCTGCACGAAATGTTGCTGCAGACTGACGGTTGACAATGTTTAGATTATCTACCCAGATTTAGTAGCACCTTTATATGATATGTTATTTTGGATATGTGATTCCTAATATTTTAATGTTTTTGATTAATCATTATCGTCTCATTCATTGGCATTATTGTTTATTTAGGGCAAGTAGTAGTAGTAAGCGAGTGGAGCGCTATCGTCTGCGTGCAAGCAATTTCGGGTTTTCACAACCGTTTGCAAGCAACTTACATTCCGCTCGTATTATAAGTTGAAAGTAAATGTGAGAGCAATCCTGATTTATGCAAGAATGAGTTCTGCAAGCTCTGGTTAACTGTTAAGCGAGTAAAATATGTGTCACGAAACACATTTAAAAGTACAGTTACACTCATAATAACACTGTCTAATAAAAATTATTAAAAAAAAAAAAAGAATTTTGCACAAAAAAGTTATAAAATCTCAACGATATGAGATCTTAGGTGAATTTTTTCTTTCGTGATTCAGATAGATAATGCAATTTTAAGCAACTTTCTAATTTACTCCTATTATCAAATTTTCTTTGTTCTCTTGCTTTCTTTATTTGAAAAAATAGCATCTAAGCTATTTTTTTTGGTTCAGAACCATGGAAAGCACTTGTTTATTAGTGGGTGAATTTATCCACCAATCGGCAAGAACAACCCAGTTTGTTCACCAAAAATGGACCGGCATCTAAACTTACATTCTTGCATTTCAAATAAAGATACCAAGAGAATTAAGACAAATTGATAATAGGAGTCAATTAGAAAGTTTCTTAAAATTGCATGCTCTATCTGAATCACAAAAGAAAACATTTGGGTTCAGTATCCCTTTTACATATCATCTTTTTTACATTAAAGAAATAAAATTTTCCCATTTTAAAGGACCACTAAATTTAAAATTAAATTTTCATGATTTAGATAGAGCACACAATTCTAAAAACTTTCCAATTCACATCCATTATCTCAATAAGTACAATCTTTTTATGTGCACTCTTTCTGAGGCACCAGGTCCTACTAAGCATGTGCAAGATTCCCTGCATATATGTATTTAGTGATTGGCTGATGGCTGTCACATGACGTAGGGGGAAAGAACATAAAAATCTACTAAGTGCTTTTGCATTGTCTATTCATTATGCATTTATTGATTATGCTACTCTACTGTGTTTAGTGGTTCTAAACCCAATTTTTTTTTTTTTTCGTGAATCAGATAGAGCATGCGATTTTAAGCAACTTTCTAATTTACTCCTATTATCAAATTTTCTTTGTTTTTATTTAAAAAGTGGGAATGTAAAGCTTAGCAGCTGGCCCATTTTTGGTTCAGAACCTGCGTTATGCTTGCTTATTGGTGACTAAATTTATGACTGGAAAGCTGTATAGAAGAGATGCAATTTTATACTTTTTGCAATAAAGATTGTAATAGTATAAAGTAAAGGCATTGAGGCCTATTTAACAAAGGTCTGTTGGACCTGATCCGACAGTGCGGATCAGGTCCGACAGACCTCTCTGTATGTGGAGAGCAATACGCTCTCCGTATTCAGCATTGCACCAGCAGCAACGCCGCCCCCCTGCAGATTCGTGGCCAATCGGCCGCCAGCAGGGAGGTGTCAATCAACCCTGTAGGCTCGCCAGAAACACGGGCCCTCAAGCTCTATTTGGAGCTTGATAAATGGACCTCATTATGTCATTGAGTGTGAATTTTTGAAACACTGATTCATAAAATATTATTCTTTTAGAATAATTTATAAACATTCTAAAAATATATATTTTATAATTCCATGCAAATGAAACTGTCATTATGTAATCTCCAAATAAACAGTATAGCTGATTACATTAATAAAGGAAAAACATGTAGCTTTTTTAGAATATAATTTATAATATTAATAAACTTGCATTAGAATGTTTCATCTACAATTCATGAACTGCTTGCAAATTAAAATAGGTGAAAATAATGTAACAAAATGTATTTATTTTTTTCTTTCATAAAAGGCATATTTATATTTTTCTATGCAAATGAGATTGCCAATATGTAAATTCTAAATAAACAGCATAGCTGATGTTTACATTAAAAAAAAAAAGATGAAAAGTAGGTTTAGGAAAATAAAATTTATATTATTAATAAACACTCTGGAATTCATAATCTACTTACAAATTAAAACAAATTGAAATAACAAATTAACATTTTTCCCACAAAAAAGTAAAGGCTTCTTTATCTAACAGAGACAAAAAAAAAAAGTTTTCTTATTTCTTATTATTATTAGATTCATAAACCAATAAGAATGTAGGAATATTACAATGTATTATTGTTGTTTATATGCACTTATACACTTATTATTTATTCATACCTTTGTCATTTAAACTTTTTAATTTATTTTAAGGGGACATGAAACCCAATTTTTTTTCTCTCATGAGTCAGATAGAGCATGCAATTTTAAATAACTTTTTAATTTACTTCTATTATCAATATTTCTTCTTTCTTGGTATCTTTTGTTGAAGAAAGCTCAGGAGCGTGCACGTGTATAGAGCACCATATGGCAACAAGAATGCTGCCATGTATTGCTCCAGACACCTACCTAGGTATCTCTTCAACAAAGAATACCATGGGAACAAAGCAAATTTGATATCATTAAGTTAGAAACTTTTTTTTAATTGTGTGCTCAGTATGAAGCACAATGGAACAATTTTAGGTTTCATTTCCCTTTAATATTAAATTCTGACATTTTTATGTGCACCTCCCAATCATATAAAATGATGAAATCGTATTTGTTACATACATAGATACAATGGGGACAATTTAACAAGCTGTCAATCGGCCCCAATGCAGCTGTTTCTGCTCGAGCCTTCAGGTTTACCACAAACAGCAGTTAAGAAGCAGCGGTCTTAAGACCGCTGCTTCTTAACTGCAGACATCAATCTGCCCAATCTCATACAATCAGGTTGATTGACACACCCTGCTAGCGGCCGATTGGCCACAAATCTGCAGGGGGCTGCATTACACAAACAGTTCAACAGAACTGCTTGTGCAATGTTAAATGCCGACAGTCAGCGATGTCTGTCGGACATGATACACTGAGCACATCATGTCGGGCAGACACTTGATAAATCCGCCCCATAGGGTTAGATTACAAGTAAAGCGCAATCTATGGCACACAGTGAATTCTTTTGTGCGTCCTCCTCACACAAAGAACAAAGATCTGGCATTAAACGTACATGGTTAAATATCTTAGCTAAAATATCTTTAGTGATCCCTATACTTTTAGAGGGAGTGCTATTATCATGCACATTTTTCACATATTACAAGTGGTGAGTTAAGTGTTGATTGTGAGCGCAATTCAAAATATCGCAGTAAAACGTAGCACTTTATATATAAGACCAAAAAAAAACATTTTTATTAATAATATAGTACAGAACTACATGAAGAACAAGCGCACCATCTGCTTAGTGCACTCTCGGCTTAGCGAACAATCAGTTTTATTATGTGCCCCACTCAAGTATATTCTATTCTGTGCAAAGGAGGGCTACCAAAATGGTACATGGTCTAAAAAATAAAACTTACCAGGATAGGCTCAATGACCTAAATATGTATAGCTTAGAGGAGAGAATGAAAGAGATGATATGATAGCAACTTTCAAGTACATTAAAGGGTTTAGTAAAACTGAGGCTGTGGGTATTTTACATAAAATGGAAAATTCAAGAACAAGGGGTCATGAGCTCAAGCTAAAGGGTAGTAGATTCAGGAGTAATTTGAGGAAGCACTTCTTTACAGAAAGAGTGATTGATTTATGGAATAAACTTCTTCAAGAGGTAGTAGCAACAAACACTGTGGGGGACTTTAAAAATGCATGGGACAAGCATAGGGCTATCCTACGAACTAGATAAGTTTATACTGTTAGGTAAGGTCGGGCAGACTTGCTGGGCCTATGGCTCTTATCTGCCATCAATATCTATGTTTCTATGTTTCTATATGAGGGATTTACTGCACCTGTGCTATCCACAGATGTTAGCGCACCCTGCACTATCACTAGAAATTAACACTGCACGAAGCAGTATAAGCCTTTTTCCTGCAATGTAAGAAGCATCTAAGGTGGCAGAGAGAAATCACCCCAAGGTCGCTCAGGGTGATTGACAGGTCCTTCTCTAACACGATTAGTTGAGCAAGAGAAGGGGCGGGCTTTACACGGTCACTTGAGCATGTAATGATACATACGGGCAGTGTACAAACAGAATCCACTGCCCGTATGCTATTTCTCAAGTTGAGAAGCTTGTCCGCTCGCTTTATAATACAATAAGCCTTAGTGTCAAGCACACAATATATATAGCCCTGAATCTTATTACTGGAACCATATTTACTGTCAAGCAAAGAACACAACTCTGCATAGGGGGTTAAGGGGTAGATTTACCAATGTCTGTCCGACATGATACGCTGTAGCGTAGCATGTCCGACAGACATCGCTGAATGCCGACAGCATACGCTGTCGGCATTTATTATTGCACAAGCAGTTCACCAGAACTGCTTGTGCAATGCCGCCCCCTGCAGATTTGCGGCCAATCAGCCGCTAGCAAGGGGGTGTCAGCCAGCCTGATCATATAGGATCGGGCGGATTGAAGACCGCAGCGTCAGAGGCAGCAGATCAGTTATGGAGCAACGGTCTTTAGACCACTGCTTCATAACTGCTGTTTCTGGCGAGACTGAAGGGCTTGTTAAATCTACCCCAAGTCTCAAACTAAAGTACTGTGTTTTATTCCATGTGCAGTATTTGATGTATGCAATGAACTCTCTTCAGTACAAGCTGCAAGATGCTTTTAGCGTTCCACATATATTAATGTGGGGCTCCATGTAATAAGTGGTGAACAATCTGAGGTGATTTATGATATATGTGGCAAGTTGCAATATGCCTCCAACAATACTTGCTTTGGATTATAAACATTAGCATCTATTTTAACCTCTTAAGGACATATGACGGAATTTTTCCGTCATAAAACAATTGAGCAAACTGAAAGCTGTGTCCTTAAAGGGTTAAGGGACAGTCTACTCCAGAATTTTTATTGTTTGAAAGATAGATAATCCCTTCTATTACCAATTTCCCAGTTTTGCATAACCAACACAGCCTTTACAAACTGCCCCTTTATCTCATTGCTATTTACAGTCGTGCATTTTAGCCAATCAGTGTTGACTCACTGGAGTGAGCACAGTGTTATCTATATGATCAGAATCGGGAATAAAAAGCATCCCTGCAAACTTTGAAGACCAGCCCTATTTTTCATTGAGTCAGTAGAATGTGCACGCCCCATTTTTATCAAAGGGGATTACTGCTATACTTCTTCCCTCAATATTTTTATTCAGAATTATATTATTTTAGTTCGTATTACAAAATAAGTGCTAGATTGTTGTTATATAGGAACCCTACAACCCAATTGCATCCATTGATCACTGTTTTAAATTGTAGCTTTTCAGCCCCAGCTGCTGCAGCCCACCAGGAAATCTCCTGGTATACTGGTAGGCCAATCTGGCCTTGCATATGACACACATTAACTAGCACTATCTTGCAGTAAAAAGCTAATAAAATGCACTTAGATAAAGGCAGCCTGCAGGAGCCTAGACACAGGCAGAGATTTAGAGTTTTAAAGGTTATAAAGTATATTAATATAACAATGTTGGTTGTGAAAAGCTGGATAATGGGTAGTAAATGCATTATTTATCTTTTTAAACAATAAAACATTTGAAGTAGACAGTCCCTTTAAGTTGCTTTGCGAGTGGTGATCCTGTTTTGTATTGCTGTGACATTACCAGGTTAGGCACAGGCTGCCAAAAACCCTTCTCCGTGAGCTCTGATATGGGTTTAGGATTTGGCTATATTGTTAATCTGCACTGATTTATTTATTAGTATGAGTATATTGTAATATTTGTCAAAAAGGGCTTTAGAGATATGGGCGTTCAGTAATATACCCATGAGGGTGGTCTGAGGTATGGACGTTCCCAAACTAAATGAGCATTTTTGAGAATTATTTTAAATTCTCCTTATAGAGACTCCTTATTTGTGATTATATATGTGTGTGCATATATATATATATATATATATATACAGGGAGTGCAGAATTATTAGGCAAATGAGTATTTTGACCACATCATCCTCTTTATGCATGTGGTCTTACTCCAAGCTGTATAGGCTCGAAAGCCTACTACCAATTAAGCATATTAGGTGATGTGCATCTCTGTAATGAGAAGGGGTGTGGTCTAATGACATCAACACCCTATATCAAGTGTGCATAATTATTAGGCAACTTCCTTTCCTTTGGCAAAATGGGTCAAAAGAAGGACTTGACAGGCTCAGAAAAGTCAAAAATAGTGAGATATCTTGCAGAGGGATGCAGCACTTTTAAAATTGCAAAGCTTCTGAAGCATGATCATCGAACAATCAAGCGTTTCATTCAAAATAGTCAACAGGGTGGCAAGAAGTGTGTGGAAAAACCAAGGCGCAAAATAACTGCCCATGAACTGAGAAAAGTCAAGCGTGCAGCTGCCAAGATGCCACTTGCCACCAGTTTGGCCATATTTCAGAGCTGCAACATCACTGGAGTGCCCAAAAGCACAAGGTGTGCAATACTCAGAGACATGGCCAAGGTAAGAAAGGCTGAAAGACGACCACCACTGAACAAGACACACAAGCTGAAACGTCAAGACTGGGCCAGGAAATATCTCAAGACTGATTTTTCTAAGGTTTTATGGACTGATGAAATGAGAGTGAGTCTTGATGGGCCAGATGGATGGGCCCGTGGCTGGATTGGTAAAGGGCAGAGAGCTCCAGTCCGACTCAGACGCCAGCAAGGTGGAGGTGGAGTACTGGTTTGGGCTGGTATCATCAAAGATGAGCTTGTGGGGCCTTTTCGGTTTGAGGATGGAGTCAAGCTCAACTCCCAGTCCAACTGCCAGTTTCTGGAAGACACCTTCTTCAAGCAGTGGTACAGGAAGAAGTCTGCATCCTTCAAGAAAAACATGATTTTCATGCAGGACAATGCTCCATCACACACGTCCAAGTACTCCACAGCGTGGCTGGCAAGAAAGGGTATAAAAGAAGAAAATCTAATGACATGGCCTCCTTGTTCACCTGATCTGAACCCCATTGAGAACCTGTGGTCCATCATCAAATGTGAGATTTACAAGGAGGGAAAACAGTACACCTCTCTGAACAGTGTCTGGGAGGCTGTGGTTGCTGCTGCACGCAATGTTGATGGTGAACAGATCAAAACACTGACAGAATCCATGGATGGCAGGCTTTTGAGTGTCCTTGCAAAGAAAGGTGGCTATATTGGTCACTGATTTGTTTTTGTTTTGTTTTTGAATGTCAGAAATGTATATTTGTGAATGTTGAGATGTTATATTGGTTTCACTGGTAAAAATAAATAATTGAAATGGGTATATATTTGTTTTTTGTTAAGTTGCCTAATAATTATGCACAGTAATAGTCACCTGCACACACAGATATCCCCCTAAAATAGCTATAACTAAAAACAAACTAAAAACTACTTCCAAAACTATTCAGCTTTGATATTAATTAGTTTTTTGGGTTCATTGAGAACATGGTTGTTGTTCAATAATAAAATTAATCCTCAAAAATACAACTTGCCTAATAATTCTGCACTCCCTGTATAGAGAGAGAGAGAGAGAGAGAGAGAGAGGGGGGGAGAGAGAGAGGGGGGGGGGAGAGAGAGAGGTGTATGTATATATATATATATATATATATATATATATATATATAAATAATATAAAGCATAACCGAATTTATAGATTGTTGCTCAGTATATTATCTTTTTTCAACATGCTTAAATATTCTTATTTCTTATGCCTTGGTAATGTTCACAGGCTTCTATTGTGTAACATAAAAAGCATAGGTAAAACAGCAGCAGGGAGCATTTGCATAGGTCAATCCTATAATATATGATGATATAAAACAGCTTTATGAATCAGCATGCTCTCAACCGTGGATTTGCACTCACTAAATCTGTAAACTAAATATAACATTCTTTAATATATATATTCTATTTTATTTGTAGGGTTCACTACCTACAGTATATAGCTTCATATTTTTTTTTTTTTATTTTTTTTTTCATTTTGCTTTGCTTGGAGTTGTTTTTTTTTTTTCCGCTACTTATTTTTGTGCATCTAAAAAGCTTTTTCTTATTTCAACTGAAAATACTCATTCCTGCGAAGGTGAACTTCTGCCTGCAGGTTATGTTTATCTCTTGGTATCTATGAGTGTTTTTCTTTTTGTCTACAGTTTGATGAGATTCACGTGATCTTTGGCTTTCAACTTTTCCTACTCTTTGTGCCGTGCTGCTGGCTGTACCTGTTATTTTCTTCTATATGATGGCAGCTTGTACTCTTGATGCCTCTTCCCTTGGGTTTGCAGCCAGGATAAAGAGACTAATAGGTGCAAATCCTCCTCATGCCTCTAGTTCCCTTAAGTTTACAGTTATTATAACCTGAACCATTTCTTGTCTGTGCTGTTGTGCATTTCTTGCTATGAAAAATACATAACAGTCTGCTAAAGTCAGTTTGTTTGTTTGCATTTGTATAGTTTTTTTCTTATACTATAATTTAATGGGCTAAAAAATGGGTACCCCAGAGAAGAAAGGGAAGGAAAGGGAAAGAAGAGAAGGAAAAGGACAAAGAAAAGGAAAGAAAAGGAGGAAGAAAAGGAAAAAGAAAGGGAAAAATCTCTATTTTCCTCTCCCCCCCCCCTTTTTTTTTTGTTTTTTTTGTTTTTGTCACGAGTGTGGAATGGTGTTAATGGTGTTATTTCTAATTAAAATATAAACCCCCCAACATTCTGTACAAATATGTCATATATGGGTATTCTTGATTTTGTATGAAGAAAGAGATATTTTTTGTTTTTGATTTGCTTTTTAATTGTATTTTGTTATGTCATACCTGGCCCTGCATGGCATATAAAGGTGGAATTTATTTGATTGTACACTTTGTTGGATATAAATAAAAAAATAAAAAATTGTGGGAACTCCAAAATTGCAAAGGTTATGTAAAGTCAATTTTTGATAGGTGCATAATTTATATCAGCAATAGAGCACTGTGCTGCTAGAGTTCAAAATAAATGTATTATAGGCAATTTGAATTGTAATTTTGGTAAATTATCACAATATTGTGCTTGTTTTGGGCAGATAATGATTTCTGAACTTTAGCTGGTATTGCCAGTTATCAAAATCCAGAATGCTTCTGTTGTTGATACCTCTAAAGCTTGAAAATGGTTACTTCTGGAAAACAACATGATATCATTATCGATGTCAGGAATCTGATGATTTTGTAATGAAAATGCGAAATGTGCAGGATTAACAAACAAAATGAAGATTTCACAGATGTAGGGCTCGCTTCTATTGAGCCGTAATTTGGTTTGCGCAAAGTCGCAAACCGATAAATATGCTGTCAGAAGAACTTTTGTTTATCGACTGCTTGCGATGTCGTGTTATACCTCAATATCAGTAGTCCGGCTGCCAAAAATATTTTCTAATGCCATAGAAATTATTAGAAGCCACTAAGCAAAAATGTTTACCAGGTTTTCAATGAAAGCGCAAACCGTTAATACACTGTCGGAGGCTTTCAATACATTGAGAAAAATTACACCCAGTACAACTGGGTGTAAAAGAGAAAAAAATAAGCTTTTTGAAGCCTGATTTCCATTGAAATTTTAAATCTTGCAAACAATGCAAGTGTTTGAATGTAGAAAAAAATGAAATATGTAATATTTATTGTTGACTCATGTATAGGAATAGTTGCACTTATTTTCTTATGGAAATATCAGTAGGTATTTACATATAAAAATATATGCAAGCATATATCCACAAAATTCAAATTTGACCTATGCCTAAGGCAGCAATACAAATTACATATATTCATAAAGTTGAAAATATAATTCTAATAAAAAATAGTATTTGCTTATATGCAAAAAAATATGTATTATAATGAAGTGTATCTTTGTTTCTGTATCTCTTTAGAGGTGATCACAGGTAAGGAGCACAGACGTTAAACGTACATTTTATAGTGTAAGGTAGGGTCACCATAGCAACTAATTGATTTTTAAGAATTTTGACATCGGATGGAAGCATTAACACAACGTTAACTTACACCTACACGAAAAGAGGGACTGCACGCAATGCGCAAAATATTTCAATGGAAAGCTGGTACTTAAATGGAGTAAATTACTTTTAGCTGCCGGCAACTTCGGTTGCTTACGGCTCCATTTTTAATGACTCAATGGAAGTGAGCGGAGCTTGATGCCCCGTGTTTCTGGCGAACCTGCAGGCTCGCCAGAAACAGCAGTTATGAAGCAGTGGTCACAAAGACGGCTGCTCCATAACCTGTCCGCCTGCTCTGAGCAGGCGGACAGACATCGCCAGAAATCAACCCGATCGAGTACGATCGGGTTGATTGACACCCCCCTGCTGGCAGCCCATTGGCCACGAGTCTGCAGGGGGCGGCGTTGCACACAAGAGCTGCTGGTGCAATGGTGAATACGGCAAGCATATTGCTCGCCGTATTCACCGAGGTCTGGCGGACCTGATCCGCACTGTCGGATCAGGTCCTCCAGACTTTCTTAAATAGGGGCCTTAGTGATTACAGCACAGATTTTTAAAGGGAATATTAACAAACAAAATGGAGATTTCACCGAATTAGTGATTACAGCACAGATTAAAAGACATATATACTGATTTATCCCTTTTATTTGTATTTAGTGATGCTAATAAATTACATGAGTGCAATTAATCTGCTTTGCCCCAGAACCATAGAAATAGGTGTTTATTGTTCTTTTATGGACACTAGACATGTGCACCAGCTAAAAATGTATTTTCAGATTTTTCAAATGTTTGGAATTTCGTCCATGCAGGCATTTGGTACAGACGAATATTGGATTAAGGTTCATTACCGTTATTTCCAAAAGGAGCAGCTAATATACACAAATAATATTAACAAAAATCTTACATCATAGGAATCAATCAAATGAAAAAAAAAACAATCTTTCAACGTTAAACGTACATACAACTCTGTATGACTAAAATCCAGCATTTAGTAGCTGTCCTAACATCAGTAATTAGTAATACTATGGCAGGATTGGACAGGGGACGATGGACAAATGAATGGTAAGACCCCTTGTACATCATTACAAACAAAGGAACTTATTAACCAATCGATATAACTCCTTCCCCCATATTCCTGCATTAGAACCTAGCGCAGCGAAAGGGGTAAGTTGCGCAGCGATGGGCAGCAATTATAAAATATATATGCATATAAGTATTTACATATATTTTTACAGGGAACACACAGTCTTCATAGACCGCAATGTAAAGGCACTTTTCAGTGCCCTTTTTTTTCTAACACCCCACAACCACAACTTTCACCCCTAAAAACAGCTTAGTGACGTTTTTTTTTTTCTTTTTAATTAAAGATGCTATTCTTTCTTTTTTATTTCATATAGAAACATAGCTTAAAGTTTGGAGGCAATTAAGGCACTGTTTTACAATTAACCAGAGATCTTACGGGCGCAAGATAAATTAGCGCTCCACTTGTAAATCTAGCCCTTAGATGGAAGTGAATTGAAAAGTTGTTTAATATTATGTGCTCTATCTGAATCATGACAGTTTAATTTTAACTTTCATGACCCTTTAGGGATTGAACAGGGGCATTATTAATATAGTGGGCATGTGTGTCTGTTGGTTTAATCTTAATTAGCGCTGTGGAATCTGTTGGCGCTCTACAAATAACCGATAATAAAATATGCATATTGATTTTTTATTTTTTTTTAACTCTAAAGGGACATGAAACCCCACATTTTTCTTTCATGATTCAGGTAGAGCATACAATTTTAACCCCTTAACGACACGCGTCGTACAGGGTACGTCTTGCACAAACTGGTCTTTAAAGACCAGCGACGTACCCTGTACGACGTTGGGGTTGAAAGCGGCTGGAAGTGATCCTGATCGTTTCCAGCCACTTTCCGGTTATTGTAGTGATGCCTCGATATCGAGGCATCACTGCAATAACATTTTTCCCCATCCGATGCAGAGAGAGCCACTCTGTGGCCCTCTCTGCACCGGACATCGATGCCGCGATCGTTGGTGGGTGGGAGCAGACGTGGGAGGCGATCGATGGCTTACCGGTGGGCGGGATCGTGGGCGGGATTGCTGGGGGGTGCGCACGGACGTGCGCGCGTGCACAGGGGAGGCGGGCGGGCGCGTGCACGGGGAGGGAGCGGGTGGGAACCATTACACTATGGAACAGTGGTTTCTATTTAGAGGGAGAGAGGGGGATAAATATGTTAATCGAAGGGATCTGGGAGGGGGTGGGGGTTTAGTCTTGGGGGGGGAAGCTACACTACAGAAAAGTGGGGAAAAAATAAAAAATATACATTTTGTAAACTGGGTACTGGCAGACAGCTGCCAGTACCCAAGATGGCTCCCAATAATGTAGAGGGGGAGGGTTAGAGAGCTGTTTGGGGGGGGATCAGGGAGGTTTGGGGCTAAGAGGGATCCTACACAGCAGCATATGTAAATATGCTCCAAAAAAAAAAGAAAAAAAAAAAGGTACCTTTTATTTTAGTACTGGCAGACTTTCTGCCAGTACTTAAGATGGCGGGGACAATTGTGGGGTGGGGGAGGGAAGAGAGCTGTTTGGGAGGGATCAGTGGGTCTGATGTGTCAGGTGGGAGGCTGATCTCTATACTAAAGCTAAAATCAACCCTGCAAGCTCCCTACAAGATCCCTAATTAACCCTTTCACTGCTAGCCATAATACACGTGTGATGTGCAGCGGCATTTAGCAGCCTTCTAATTACCAAAAAGCATTGCCAAAGCCATATATGTCTGCTATTTCTGAACAAAGGGGATACCAGAGAAGCATTTACAACCATTTGTGCCATAATTTTACAAGCTGTTTGTAAATAATTTCTGTGAGAAACCTAAAGTTTGTGAAAAAGTTACCATTTTTTTTTATTTGATCGCATTTGGCGGTGAAATGGTGGCATGAAATATACCAAAATGGGCCTAGATCAATACTTTGGGATGTCTTCTAAAAAAAAATATTACATGTCAGGGGATATTTAGGTATTGCCGACAGATATCAGGGTTCCAATGTAACTAGCGCTCATTTTGAAAAAAAGTGGTTTTGAAATAGCAAAGTGCTACTTGTATTTATGGCCCTATAACTTGCAAAAAAAGCAAAGAAGATGTAAACATTGGGTATTTCTAAACTCAGGACAAATTTTAGAAACTATTTAGCATGGTTGTTTTTTGGTGGTTGTAGATGTGTAACAGATTTTGGGGGTCAAAGTTAGAAAAAGTGTGTTTTTTTCAATTTTTTCCTCATATTTTATAATATTTTTAATAGTAAATTATAAGATATGATGAAAATAATGGTATCTTTAGAAAGTCCATTTAGTGGCGAGAAAAACGGTATATAATATGTGTGGGTACAGTAAACGAGTAAGAGGAAAATTACAGCTAAACACAAACACCGCAGAAATGTAAAAATAGCCCTGGTCCTTAAGGGAAAGAAATTGAAAAATGGCCGTGTCCTTAAGGGGTTAAACATCTTTCCCATTTCCTTATTTTATCAATTTTACTTAGTTTTCTTGGTTTCCTTTATTGAAGGAGCTGCAACGCCTTACTTGGAGCTAGCTGAACATATCAAGTAAGCCCATGACAAAATAAATGTATGTGAAGTCGCATAAAATTGAAAATTCAAGAACAAGGGGTCATGAGCTCAAGCTAAAGGGTAGTAGATTCAGGAGTTATTTGAGGAAGCTTCTTTACAGAAAGAGCGATTAATTTATGGAATAAACTTCCTCAAGAGGATGTAATGACAAACACTGTCGGGGACTTTAAAAATGCTTGGGACAAGCAAAAGGCTATCCTACGAACTAGATAAGTTTATACTGTTAGGTAATATCGAGCAGACTTGCTGGGCCTATGGCTCTTATCTGCCGTCAATATCTATGTTTCTATGTGTCTATTCAGCAGCTAGCTCCCAATAGGGATGTTTCTAAAAATTTGAAATTTAAAACGAATATTGATACATTCGTTTGTTTGAATCGAATTTCGAATGTTTATATAACATTCTAACATTCTATTTTTGAATTTTTGTTTTCGAATTTTTCAATAAAATTAGAAAATATTTGTTCGAATAATAGAATGTTTAGCTATCTATTCATTCAATTTCGAAATGTAATATTCGAATTCGAATGTCACATTCAAATTTGAAATAGTATTTCTAGTCTAATACTGTGTTTTTTAAATGTAATATTCAAATTCGAATGTGATATTCGATTCGAATGTGACATTCGAATTCGAAATAGTGTTTCTAGTCTACAATTGTGTTTTATAAATGTAATATTCGAATTCGAAAGTGACATTAGAATTTGAATGTGACATTCAAAAACTGTAAATAACATTCGAAAATCAAATTTTTAAGAATATTCGTTCTTATCAATATTCTATTATGTAAATCGAATTTCTACAATAACATTCGTTCTAAAATTCGAATTCGTATATAAACACATTCGCCCATCCCTAGCTCCCAATAGTGCTGTTCCTAAGCCTTCCTAGGTATTCTGTTCAACAATGGTTAATAAGAAAATGAAGCAAATTAGATAATAGAAATAAATTAGAATGTTCTTTAAAACTGTGTGCTGTATCTGAATCATGAAATAAATGTTTGGGGTTTCATAGCAATTAAACTAACCAAGCAGAGAGCAATTGTATCTGTTCCTAATAACATGATGGTGGGTAATTTCAGTGTGTTTTCCCTTGCACAAACTCACTCTTATAATCAAAAAAACATTTGCTTAATAATAAGTCAAAAAGTGTTGTCTGGGATTTATCAAGTACTTTTAGCTGTTGAATTCGACAAAGGAAATAAATAGCCCTGTAAATGTGTCATTAAGTATCAAGGATTTTGATTGCTATAGGGCTATTTTTCACTGAAACAATAATGAAAAAAGTACTTCCGACAAACAATGAAAATAACTGAATGTGATTGTATTGACATAGAAAATGCTTCTAATCGACAGCTGCTAACATGCCGACAGCCCTCAAAGGATAGATTGCAATCAACCTCTGTTAGCAAAATATATATTGTTTGCAATGGGTTAATATTATCCCATTTGCTGTGAACAGAAATTATTCAGATCCTCAGGGCTCGGCTGGGAATAAAAAGCAGAAAAATTTTGAAAACCAGCCCTATTTCCGGTTGAGTTTGTAGAATGCTCTATTTTTCTCAAGGGGATTGCTGGGATACTCCTTCCCCCCATTTTTTTCAGAATTAAATTATATTACGGCTAGATTACGAGTTGTGCGTTAGGGTTAAAAAGCAGTGTTGGCCGGTCCCAACGTTGCTTTTTAACGCCCGCTGGTATTACGAGTCTTGCAGGCATAGGTATACCGCTCACTTTTTTGTCCAGACCCGGAAATACCGCAAATCCACTTACGTCAATTGCGTATCCTATATTTTCAATGGGAATTGCATAGCGCCGGTATTCCGAGTCTGACCAAAAGTGAGCAGTACACCCTCTCCTGTCAAGACTGATACCGCATTTTAAAGTCAGTGGTTAAGAGTTTTACACTACAACGCCGTAGCATAAAACTCTTAACTAAAGTGCTCAAAAGTACACTAACACCCATAAACTACCTATTAACCCCTAAACCGAGGCCCCCCCACATCGCAAACAATAAAATAAATATTTTAACCCCTAATCTGTCGAACATCGCCGCCACTATAATAAATATATTAACCGCCGCACTCCCGCATCGCAAACACTAGTTAAATATTATTAACCCCTAATCTGCCGGCCCTAACATCGCCGACACCTACCTACATTTATTAACCCCTATTCTGCCGCCCCCAACGTCGCCGCCACTATAATAAAGTTATTAACCCCTAAACCTAAGTCTAACCCTAACACCCCCTAACTTAAATATAATTTAAATAAATCTAAATAAAATTACTACAATTCCCTAAATAATTCCTATTTAAAACGAAATACTTACCGATAAAATAAACCCTAAGCTAACTACAATATAACTAATAGTTACATTGTAGCTATCTTAGGGTTTATTTTTATTTTACAGGCAACTTTGTATTTATTTTAACTAGGTACAATAGTTACTAAATAGTTATTAACTATTTAATAACTACATAGTTAAAATAAAGACAAATTTACCTGTAAAATAAAACCTAACCTAAGTTACAATTACATCTAACACTACACTATAATTAAATAAATTACATAAATTAAAAACAATTAATTACAATTAAATAAAATTATCTAAAGTGCGGGGAAAAAAAAACACTTAATTACAGAAAATAATAAAATAATTACAAGATTTTTAAACTAATTACACCTACTCTAATCCCCCTAACAAAATAAAAAAGCCCCCTAAAATAAAAAAGTCCTACCCTACACTAAATTACAAATAGCTCTTAAAAGGGCCTTTGCGGGGCATTGCCCCAAAGTAATCAGCTCTTTTACCGGTAAAAAAAAAAGTACAAATAACCCCCCAACATTAAAACCCACCACCCACACAACCAACCCTACTCTAAAACCCACCCAATTCCCCCTTAAAAAAACCTAACACTAACCCCTTGAAGATCACTCTACCGTGAGATGTCTTCACCCAACCGGGCAGAAGTGAACCTCCAGACGGGCAGAAGTCTTCACCCAACCGGGCAGAAGTGGACCTCCAGATGGGCAGAAGTCTTCATCCAGACGGCATCTTCTATGTTCATCCATTCGGCGCGGAGTGGATCCATCTTCAAGACATCCGACACGGAGCATCCTCTTCTTTCTTCGTCCGACGACTGAATGAAGGTTTCTTTAAATGACGTCATCCAAGATGGTGTCCCTTCAATTCCGATTGGCTGATAGAATTCTATCAGCCAATCGGAATTAAATTAGAAAAAATCCTATTGGCTGATGCAATCAGCCAATAGGATTGAAGTTCAATCCTATTGGCTGATCCAATCAGGCAATAGGATTGAACTGGCATTCTGTTGGCTGTTCCAATCAGCCAATAGAATGCCAGTTCAATCCTATTGGCTGATTGCATCAGCCAATAGGATTTTTTCTACCTTAATTCCGATTGGCTGATAGAATTCAATCAGCCAATCATAATTGAAGGGACACCATCTTGGATGACGTCATTTAAAGGAACCTTCATTCAGTAGTCAGACGAAGAAAGAAGAGGATGCTCTGCGTTGGATGTCTTGAAGATGGACCCGCTCCGCGCCGGATGGATGAAGATAGAAGATGCCGTCTGGGTGAAGACTTCTGCCCGTCTGGAGGTCCACTTCTGCCCGGTTGGGTGAAGACTTCTGCCCGTCTGGAGGTCCACTTCTGCCCGGTTGGGTGAAAACGTCTCACGGTAGGGTGATCTTCAAGGGGTTAGTGTTAGTTTTTTTTAAGGGGGGATGGGTGGGTTTTAGAGTAGGGTTGGTTGTGTGGGTGGTGGGTTTTAATGTCGGGGGGGTATTTGTTCTTTTTTTACAGGTAAAAGAGCTGATTACTTTGGGGCAATGCCCCGCAAAAGGCCCTTTTAAGGGCTATTTTAATTTAGTGTAGGGTAGGGCTTTTTTATTTTGGGGGGCATTTTTATTTTGTTAGGGGGATTAGAGTAGGTGTAATTAGTTTAAAAATATTGTAATTATTTTATTATATTCTGTAATTTAGTGGGTTCTTTTTCGTACTTTAGATAATTGTATTTAATTGTAATTAATTGTATTTAATTTATTTAATTTATTTAATTATAGTGTAGTGTTAGATGTAATTGTAACTTAGGTTAGGTTTTATTTTACAGGTAAATTTGGCTTTATTTTAACTAGGTAGTTATTAAATAGTTAATAACAATTTAATAACTATTTTACTTAGTTAAAATAAATACAAAGTTGCCTGTAAAATAAAATAAACCATAAGATAGCTACAATGTAACTATTAGTTATATTGTAGCTAACTTAGGGTTTATTCTATAGGTAAGTATTTAGTTTTAAATAGAAAATTTTTAGTTAATGATAGTAATTTTATTTAGATTTATTATAATTATATTTAAGTTAGGGGGGTTAGGGTTAGGGTTAGACTTAGGTTTAGGGGTTAATAACTTTATTATAGTGGTGGCGATGTTGTGGGCAGTAGATTAGGGGTTAATAAATGTAGTTAGGTTGCGGCGACATTGGGGGCGGAAGATTAGGGGTTAATAAATATAATGTAGGTGGCGGCGGTGTCCTGAGCGGCAGATTAGGGGTTCATAAGTATAATGTAGGTGGCGGCGGTGTCCTGAGCGGCAGATTAGGGGTTAATAATATAATGCAGGTGTCGGCGATGCAATACAGATTTTTATCTCTGGCATTACCTTGTATCTATGGCTCTGCAAACTGCCCCCTTATGTGTTCAGTTCCAAGTACTGCATTGCTGCACTATCAACAAATGATACCCAGAGAATAAATCAAATTAGATATAAAGTAAATTGAACGTTGTTCAAAATTGTATGCTCATGAAAGAAATCATGAAAGAAAAAAATTGTGTTTCATGTCTATTTAATCAACACATAATCAGTGCAGTCTTAGCAGTTTTGTGTAAATGCTGGATCATTTTGTATTGAAATTCTAGTAATTGTAATTTTAAGCATTAGATTCTTTACAAAAGCACTTTTGTACCGCAGGAATACAGCCTTGAATACCTCAATATACTCTCATAGAAAAGTGCTATTTTTCAGCAAAGAACACTTTGATTATAAAAATATAATATAATTTAACATTCTGGTCTAGATTACGAGTGGAGCACAATTCATAGAGCTGGGTGCATTATCTTTTGTGAACTTGTGCTTGTATTATACAAATATATGATAATAATAATAATAATAATAATAATAATTAATAATAATAATAAAATAATAACAACATTATTACAAGTACAAGGTAATCACAGAGATACAATGTATATTAATATAACAGTGTTGGTTATGCAAAACTGGGGAATGGGTAATAAAGGTATTGTCTATCTTTTAAACAATAAACATTTTCAAGTAGACTGTCACTTTAAATCAAATCTGCCCTGCATGGAATCCAATTTTTTTCTTTCACAATTTAGATAGCACATGCCATTGTAAATAACTTTTTAATTTGCTTCTTCTATCTTATTTGCTTTGTTCTGCTTGTATCCTTTGTTAAAAAGCATACCTAGGTAGGATCATGAGCAGCAATGCACTATTAGCTACTGATTGGTGGTACCACATATATTCCACTTGTTATTGACTCACCCAAATATTCCAGCTCCCAGAAGTGTAATGTTACACATTTAACAAAAAATTCCAAGAGAAAGAAGCAAAATTGATAACAGAAGTACATTGGACATTTATATAAAATCGTATGCTCTATCTGAATCATGGAATAAAAAAGGTTTGTGTTTAATTTCCCTTTAATGAGCCTCCAGAGGATAGCAGGTTAGTGAAAAACAGACCAACTCATATTTCACTCCAAAATGATGCCAAAAATGACTTTTTGTGGGGTAATCCTTAATGTCATTTTAATAAATGTGTAATTCAGTATATTGTTGTACTGGTGTAAATACCAGTTTAGGGTAACAGAACACAACTAAGGGTTAATGTCTTTAGGGAATCCTAGTGTGTGTGTGTTTGAGCACTCCAGATGCTGGAAATAGCTATTTCATGAAATTCTTAAAGGGATACTAAAGCCAATTTTTATCTCTTTCATGATTCAGATAGAACATGCAATTTTAAACAACTTTCTAATTTTAGGTTTAGCACCCTGGATAGTGTTTGCTTATTGGTGGCTACATTTAGTCACCAATAAGCTAGTGTAACTAAGGTTGTAAGCCTTAAAGGGACATGAAACCCAAAATTTTTATTTAATGGTTCAGATAGAGAATACAATTTTAGACAACTTTCTAATTTACTTCTATTATCTAATTTGTTTTATTCTCTTGGTATCATTTGTTGAAGGAGCAGCAATGCACTACTGGTTTCTAACTGAACACATGGGTGAGCCAATGAAAATCGGTATTTATATGCAGTGACCGATCAGCAGCTAGAACCTAGGTTCTTTGCTGCTCATGAGCTTGCCTAGATAAACCTTTCAGCAAATGATAACAAGAGAAGGAAGCAAATTAAATAATAGAAGTAAATTAGAAAGTTGTTTAAAATTGTATTCTCTATCTGAATCATGAAAGATTTTTTTGGGGTTTTATGTCCCTTTAAATAAAGATAGCAAGAGAACAAAGAAAAATTGATAATAGAAGTAAATTAGAATGTTGTTTAAAACTGCATGCTCTATCTGAAAAACAAAAGAAAATAATTGGGTTTAGTATCCCTTAAAGGTTGCTGTAGGCCGGTCTAGGCCAGAGAATGGTTAAAGGGACACAAAATATTTCTTTCATGATTCCGATAGATCATAAAATATTAAACAACTTTCTTGTTTACTTCTATTACCTAATTTGTTTCATTCTTTGTTGAAGGGACAGTAATGCACTACTTCCACCGCTCTCTCTCTGCGCCAATGATGATCTTTACAGAGAATAACACGGACAAGTCAGTGTCGCTCTCTATAATGATTGGCCATCTGGCTGACGACAATGACAAGAGAATGTGCAGCCACCAATAAGCAGCTTCTATGCCCACCTAAGGATAGAAAGAGAACAAACACATTAGATAATAGAAATAAATTAGGTCAGCATTCCCTATGACAATTTGAACTGAGATGCTTAAGATTTGGAGTTTGGTTTTATGCCCTAGCTTTGGTAGTTGGTCTTGAACCAGGTAGAAGACAGAGAGGGGAGAGATGGACAGGTGTGGGCGGGGCGTGCTCCTCCTTCTGCTGACCAAAGGGCTTAAGGGCTTCTCATTTTATGTGAGAATCGGGTATTCTATGAAGAACTGAGGACAGTAACTCAAAGTGTTTTGGGGTAAGTAGTAAGTGAAGGTAACAACTCACAATATTATGATCCAAGATACAGACACCTATATGGTTATATGGTAACTGATCATGTGTTCCTCATTATGAAGTGTTTGTATAATATTTATCCTGTGTATAGACAATCTTTGCATAACTGTTGATATCTTCCATCCATGCATAATCACATTTTATTTTTAGGTCACTGTAAATTAATACTGAATGTTTAAAATATTATTGCTCTGTTTTGTTTTTTTAATCTGTGCTCTGAAATTTATTTTTCAAGTAAGTGAACATTAACAGGAAATATAAGGGCTTTAAGACATTTCCGTTCCTTCTTTACTATCTAAATTTTTAAATAAAATGCATAACTATTTGAGTCTCAGTATCGGATATTATCAGGATATATAATTATTATGAACGGTGATCACAAGATTATGCTATCTAAGTGAGGACTAGGGGAGATGCCTGGCAGCCTAAATATACAGAAAGGTTAATAAAATTGTCCTGTGAGTGCACATATTGCATACCTCCCATCAGTCCTGCATCCTGGGGAACTGTCAAAGATTGTGAGGTAGTTAATTGACCTTGTTTATAAAACCCCAAATTTTTCCTTTGTGATTCAGATAGATCATGCAACTTTCTGATTTACTTGCATTACATAATTTGATCTCTTAGTATCCTTTGTTGAAAAGTCTACCTAGGTAGTCTAAGGATCAGCAATGCGCTACTAGGAGCTAGCTACACATAAATGTCATTAGCTCACACAGTGTATTCAGCTAGCCCCAGTATCGCATTGCTGCTCCTTCAACAAAGAGAATGAAACAAGTTTTATAACAGGACTAAATTAAAATTGTATGCTCTATCTGAATCATGAAAAAAAAAATGTTTGTTTTTACGTCCCTTTAAGGGACTTATAAGCCATGACCTTGGCCCATAGAGACACATGCACAGTCCACCTGGAAACCCAGCCCTTCAACTCCCCCACTCCCTGCATTTATAAAAAAAACACACACAAAAAAACAGTTTAGTATGGGCAGGAAGCAGGAAATGAAATAGGTATGATTCTAAATTATCTTAAAAATTACTTGTGCTGCATAAAAACATAACTGACGTCTAATTTACTATCTATACTATTCTATGACTTTAAACAAGTTTTGCACTAGTTTATACTTCACAACAAATATTGGCTTAGATTCAATAAAACCCATCTGTGAAACTGTGAAACTAATATTTTGCGTAAAAACTTGACAACTTGAAAATTGTGTAATTCAAAGTAATTAATATCTGCCCTTGTCACATTCACAAGTTGTGACTTCAACTCCAGTATAATCAATGGAGCTGCGTCTCACTGCGTAGAACAAGTTTCACGAACAAAGAAAACAGCATCTCAAAAGGGTCTGCAACACATTACAGAACAAACAAATTAAAATGAGTAAATAATACACTCTCTATATAACTAACATATGCATTTAAAATAAAAAAAATAAAAATGTATAGAAAAATGAAAGAAAATAAGAGAGAGACAACACTGTCAGCTTTACAATTGTGAAACAGGGCTAAATGTATAAAACAGTGGATGCTGTTATTAAGCACTTACGGGGCAGGTTCGGACATGTGAGCCTGCTTTCATATAAGAAGCAATCATCTAACGTTCGAGGTCCATTGCCAACCTCACAGATATCTATGAATCTACCCATTGTCTCAAAGAGCAAACAAGTGTTTTATATAAATATGTATCCAGCTCATTTATCTGAACAATATTCTAGGGCCTCAGTCAGTTCAGGATTTTAAGATTTTAACCCCTTAAAGACACGGCCATTTTTCAATTTCTTTCCCTTAAAGACCAGGGCTATTTTTACATTTCTGCGGTGTTTGTGTTTAGCTGTAATTTTCCTCTTACTCGTTTACTGTACCCACACATATTATATACCGTTTTTCTCGCCACTAAATGGACTTTCTAAAGATACCATTATTTTCATCATATCTTATAATTTACTATTAAAAATATTATAAAATATGAGGAAAAAATGGAAAAAAACACACTTTTTCTAACTTTGACCCCCAAAATCTGTTACACATCTACAACCACCAAAAAACAACCATCCTAAATAGTTTCTAAAATTTGTCCTGAGTTTAGAAATACCCAATGTTTGTTTCTTTGCTTTTTTTGCAAGTTATAGGGCCATAAATACAAGTAGCACTTTGCTATTTCAAAACCACTTTTTTTCAAAATGAGCGCTAGTTACATTGGAACCCTGATATCTGTCGGGAATACCTAAATATCCCTTGACATGTATATATTTTTTTTTAGAAGACATCCCAAAGTATTGATCTAGGCCCATTTTGGTATATTTCATGCCACCATTTCACCGCCAAATGCGATCAAATAAAAAAAAATGGTAACTTTTTCACAAACTTTAGGTTTCTCACAGAAATTATTTACAAACAACTTGTGCAATTATGGCATAAATGGTTGTAAGTGCTTCTCTGGGATCCCCTTTGTTCAGAAATAGCAGACTTATATGGCTTTGGCGTTGCTTTTTGGTAATTAGAAGGCTGCTAAATGCCACTGCGCGCCACACGTGTTTTATGCCCAGCAGTGAATGGGGTTAATTAGGGAGCATGTAGGGAGCTTGTAGAGTTAATTTTAGCTTTAGTGTAGTGTAGTAGACAACCCAAAGTATTGATCTAGGCCCATTTTGGTAAATTTAATGCCACCATTTCACCGCCAAATGCGATCAAATTAAAAAAAAACGTAATTTTTTTCGCAATTTTAGGTTTCTCACTGAAATTATTTACAAACAGCTTGTGCAATTATGGCACAAATGGTTGTAAATGCTTCTCTGGTATCCCCTTTGTTCAGAAATAGCAGACATATATGGCTTTGGCAATGCTTTTTGGTAATTAGAAGGCTGCTAAATGCCGCTGCACATCACACGTGTATTATGGCTAGCAGTGAAGGGGTTAATTAGGGATCTTGTAGGGAGCTTGCAGGGTTAATTTTAGCTTTAGTGTAGAGATCAGCCTCCCACCTGACACATCAGACCCACTGATCCCTCCCAAACAGCTCTCTTCCCTCCCCCACCCCACAATTGTCCCCGCCATCTTAAAGGGACACTGTAACCAAATTTTTTCTTTAGTGATTCAGATAGAGCATGACATTTTAAGCAACTTTCTAATTTACTCCTATTATCAAATTTTCTTCATTATCTTGGAATCTTTATTTGAAATGCAAGAATGTAAGTTTAGATGCCGGCCCATTTTTGGTGAACAACCTAGGTTGTCCTTGCTGATTGGTGGATAAATCCATCCACCAATCAAAAACTGCTGCCCAGAGTTCTGAACCAAGAAAAAAGCTTAGATGCCTTCTTTTTTATATAAAGATAGCAAGAGAATGAAGAAAAATTGATAATAGGAGTAAATTAGAAAGTTGCTTAAAATTGCATGCTCTATCTGAATCACAAAAGAAACATTTTTGGTTCAGTGTCCCTTTAAGTACTGGCAGAAAGTCTGCCAGTACTAAAGTAAAAGGTATCTTTTTTTTTTTTTTGAGCATATTTACATATGCTGCTGTGTAGGATCCCTCTTAGCCCCAAACCTCCCTGATCCCCCCCCAAACAGCTCTCTAACCCTCCCCCTCTACATTATTGGGAGCCATCTTGGGTACTGGCAGCTGTCTGCCAGTACCCAGTTTACAAAAAAAATGTATATTTTTTATTTTTTCCCCACTTTTCTGTAGAGTAGCTTCCCCCCCCCCAAGACTAAACCCCCACCCCCTCCCAGATCCCTTCGATTAACATATTTATCCCCCCTCTCTCCCTCTAAATAGAAACCACTGTTCCATAGTGTAATGGTTCCCACCCGCTCCCTCCCCGTGCACGCGCCCGCCCGCCTCCCCTGTGCACGCGCGCACGTCCGTGCGCGCCCCCCAGCAATCCCGCCCACGATCCCGCCCACCGGTAAGCCATCGATCGCCGCCCACCCGCCTCCCACGTCTGCTCCCACCCACCAACGATCGCGGCATCGATGTCCGGTGCAGAGAGGGCCACAGAGTGGCTCTCTCTGCATCGGATGGGGAAAAATGTTATTGCAGTGATGCCTCGATATCGAGGCATCACTACAATAACCGGAAAGTGGCTGGAAACGATCAGGATCGCTTCCAGCCGCTTTCAACCCCAACGTCGTACAGGGTACGTCGCTGGTCTTTAAAGACCAGTTTGTGCAAGACGTACCCTGTACGACGCGTGTCGTTAAGGGGTTAAGGGATTAAATGCCCTATCCTCCTCTGTGGGAACTTAACCAATAACTTAACTATATAACTATTTACTATAAACTTCTTAATTTCTATAACATTAGAAATAAAACATACAACTCAGAGTGGTTGAAAACACGCAGGTCGCGTTTATTGTGGAACACAAGAAACTCAAAATGGCAACATCACAATAACTTGAACCTGAAGCGGCAATTAGGTACTGTGTAAATTGCAGTAACTCCTACTAGGAAAATGGGCCGTGCTAGGGATGCTGTAGACAAGAAGAGCTCAGCTATGCAAAGTTGACTTCTCTGCTTTGGCAACACGACAGGGAACCCCCCCCCCCCAGACACACATGTGAGGACATCACTCCTTCCCGAAATTAGCTGTCACTTAACCTCTTCTCATCCTACACCACAGCCCCGGACCAACCACCTGCACTGGGGTGATGAGCCACCACTCCAAACCAGTAGGGCCAGGGTCAAATAGTCGCACAGCATATTGAACACCTGGGGAGTTGAAACTTACAGTCCTCTGACTCATAGAAATGGGTCACGTAACCCTCATCAAGCCTTGGACACCTCACTACTGAAGACCACCCCAGTGATGGTTCAGACTAACGATTGCCGCTTACAAATACAGGGAGGGAAGGGATGGAAAATTTAAATGATCCAAGCAGAAAGAAAGATTGGACTCCCTGTACAGCTCTTTGAAAGGTAAGTCTAACCCCTCCTAGATGATAGCATCAATGTTGCACACACATCTCTCCCACTCAATCGTCATGGCCTTAACCCTTATGTGCATTTCAGGCAATTTGCCATACATTTCCTTTTTGTTTTGTTTTAGAATGACTAGTACTGAGACTAATAATGAGCGTGCAGTGCAATGGGGTATGGAACTCACATCTTTGTTAAAGGGACATGAAACCCAATTTCTTTCTTTCATGAATCAGATAGAGCAAACTATTTTAAACAATTTTCCAATTTAAATCTATTATCAATTTTTCTTCATTATTTTGTTATCCTTTATTGAAGGAGCAGCAATGCACTACTAGAAGATAGCTGAGCACATCTGTAATCATGAGATCGATCCACTCCGGAGCACCCTCTGACCCATGCCCGCATCACATTTTCAACAAAGCGGGTGACACCATCGCCCCCGAGCTCTGCAACACCATCAACTGCTCCATCGAAACCGGCACCTTCCCGGATGACTGGAAGCACACAGAATTAAAACCCCTACTGAAAAAACCCACGGCTGATGCCAATGATCCGAAGAACTACCGCCCAATCTCTTTGCTCCCCTTTGCGGCCAAAGTCATCAAGAGGTCCATCAACGCGCAACTCGTTGACTACAACGAAGCCAACCACACCCTGGACCCCTCCCAATCCGGTTTCAGGAGCAACCACAGCACCGAGACTGCCCTCCTCGCTGCCACAGACGACATCCTCGCCCTACTCGACCGAGGAGAGACGCCGCCCTCATTCTCCTAGACCTCTCAGCAGCATTCAACACTGTCTCCCACCTCACCCTCCGCAACCGACTACACGATGCCGGCATACGTGACAAAACCCTGGAATGGATCACCTCCTTCCTCACCGGCAGAACCCAGAAAGTTAGACTCCCACCCTTCACCTCCAAGCCCACAGAAATCAGCTGTGGTGTACCCCAAGGCTCTTAACTGAGCCCCACCCTATTCAACATCTACATGGCCCCTCTCTCCGCCATCGCCTGACGACATGACCTCAACATCATCTCCTACGCCGACGACACCCAGCTAATCATCTCACTCACCAGTGACCCCACCACCGCCAAGAGAAACATCCACGAAGGGCTGACAGCAGTCGCCACCTGGATGAACCACAACTGCCTAAAGCTGAAAGCAGACAATACCGAAGTCTTTCTCCTCGGTCCCACCACATCCGCATAACTCATGGTGGCCCACAGCCCTCGGACACCCTCCAACCCCCACCGACCATGCATGAAATCTAGGTGTCATCCTGGACTCATCGCTCTCCATGGACTGGCAAATTAACGCTGTCTCTTCTGCATGCTTCCACACACTTCACCTGCTGCGAAAGATCTTCAAATGGATCCCAACCGAGACCAGGAAGACTGTCACTCACGCCCTCGTCAGCAGCTGACTGGACTATGGTAACGCACTCTACGCCAGCACCACCATCAAGCTCCAAAAGAGACTACAGCGCATCCAGAACTCCTCGCCAAGACTAATCCTTGACATCCCTCGTCAATGCCACATCACCAAACACCTGCGGGACCTGCACTGGCTCCCCATCAACAAAAGAATAACCTTCAAGCTTCTCACCCACGCATTCAAGGCCCTCCACAACATCGGTCCTGAATACTTGAACCACCGCGTTACCTTCTACACCCCTACCAGACAACTTAGATCGGCCGACCAAGCCCTCGCTGTCATCCCCCGCATCAGGAAAACCACAGCGGGAGGCAGATCCTTCTCTCACCTGGCAGCCAAGACTTCGAACACCCTCCTGCTGCACCTCAGACAAGCTACCACCCTAACAAAGTTCAGAAAGGACCTCAAGACCTGACTCTTCGACTGAACTGCAACCCTCAGCGCCTTGAGACCCTTATGGGTGAATAGCCACGCTTTACAAGAACCCAATAGATAGATAGATGACAGGAGGCATATATGTGCAGGCACTGGTCAGCAGCTAGCTCCCAGCTCCTGAGCCTACCTATGTCTGCTTTTCAACAAAGGTTACCAAGAAAACAAAGCAAATTACATAATAGAAGTAAATTGGAAAGTTGTTTAAAATTCTATGCTCTATCTGAATCATGAAAGAAAAAAATACTGAGTTCCATGTCCCTTTAAGCTTGTGGTTAGGGATGGGCGAATGTTACGCAACATTCGAAAAACTGCACGAATTTTAACACATTCGTTCGAATCGAATTTCGAATGTTTGCATAACATTCTAACATTCGATTTTCGAATGTTCGGTTTTGAATTTTACGATTACATTCGAAAATATTCTTTTCGAAAAATTCGAATTTAGATTGTAATAGTATTTCTAATGCTTTTTCTTTAAATGTAATATTTGAATTATGCAATATTCGAATTCAAAAAATTCGAATTTAGATTGTAATAGTATTTCTAATGCTTTTTCTTTAAATGTAATATTCGAATTATGCAATACGTGTATTCGAATTCAAAAAAATTGAAGTTAGATTGTAATAGTATTTCTAATGCTTTTTCTTTAAATGTAATATTCGAATTATGCAATATTCGAATTCGAAAAATATGAATTTAGATTGTAATAGTATTTCTAATGCTTTTTCTTTAAATGTAATATTCGAATTATGCAATACGTGTATTCGAATTCGAAAAATTCAAATTTAGATTGTAATAGTATTTCTAATGCTTTTTCTTTAAATGTAATATTCGAATTATGCAATATTCGAATTCGAAAAATTCGAATTTATATTCGAATTCGAAAAATTCGAATTTATATATTTGTAATAGTATTTCTAATGCTTTCTTTAAATGTAATGTTCGAATTATGCAATATTCTATATGGAAACATTCAAAATGATATATTTGTATCTATTATGTATCAATTTACTAGATTCCCGCCCTACCACATGAACTATTGAACATCTGAATAGTATTTGTTAAATAGAATGTTAAATTCGAAATTTCGAATGTGGATATTCGATATAATTATAAACATTCGAATTCGAAAGTGACATTCGAAAACTGTAAATAACATTCGATTTTCGAATTTTTAAGAATATTCGTTCTTATCGACATTCGGATTTAGAATTCGAATTTCGGTAATAACATTCGTTCTACATTCGAAATTCGAAAATTTACACATTCGCCCATCCCTACTTGTGGTCCAGTAAGTATTTTATACTGCAGCATGAATTGCGCACAAATGTATTTTCCTTATATTCATGACAGAGCATGGAACAATGTTCCTTTAAATCCCAGCTTTATGAGGAGCTGCTGTTGAACATTCAGTCATATTGATTTTCATCTAGCACCAATAATGCAAACAGCTTGCTTTCACTGTAACATTGTACCTATGTTCTCACTCCGGCATCAAGCACAAATAATAACAGCTTTTTACACACTTTCAGTTAACTGACCCATGACAAAAAAAAAATGTATTATCAGCAGGATATTTGCCATGTGCTTTTATAAGCTTATCTTTTCAAATGGTGGATCAAATCTCTTTATAGCATATCATTCCTTTGTTGCTAGAATCCCAGTTTTCAACAACTTGTAAGCTTTTATTTTTTATAATTACTGGTCTGTTAATCGAACCACATCTGTTAGAAATTATATCACTGTTCCCTCGCAGTGTCACAATAATAAGTGGGTGATCCGTGATTAGGGTAAGAAAAACAATAGATAATTATTACATCCCAAAATAGCCTCTGCTCATCACTGAAACATGCATAGAAAATTAATTTATACGTAGGGGCTGAATCCAGAAAACATTTTTGTCCCTGTAAAAATCGCCAGTCCTTGGCGTCTCCCAAATAGAAGCTTAAATCCTAGTGAATTAGATGGAAATTACTGAGTCTTTTATATAAAATGCTGGCCAAAAAAATAAATAGATCATTTGTCATTTTTATTATTGAGAAAAATAATAGCTCTAGGGTTGTAGTTTGAAAGTTTGCATATAATTCTCATATTTTAGACAGATCTTTGTGCTAGTTAGATATGACTTAAAAGGACACTCAAGTCAAAGGGGCATATGTATCAATGTGCGAGCGGACATGATACGAAGTAGCGTATCATGCCCGCTGCACATCACTACACATCCATAAATTCCGACAGCATACGCTGTCGGCATTCATCATTGCACCAGCAGTTCTTGTGAACTGCTGGTGCAATGCCGCCCCCTGCAGATTCGCGGCCAATCGGCCACTAGCAGGGGGTGTCAATAAACCCGATCGTATTTGATCGGGTTGATTTCTGTTGCCTCCTCAGAGCAGTTGAGCAGGTTATGGAGCAACCTTTAGACTGCTGCTTCATAACTTCTGTTTCGGAGCTTGATAAATATGCCCCAAAATGAACTTTTATTATTCAGATAGATAATCAGTGTAGTTTTAAGACACTTTCCAATTTACTTTCATTATCACATTTTGCACAGTCTTTTTATATTCACACTTTCTGGTGAACAAGATCATACTGAGCATGTGCACAAGCTCACAGTGTATACATATACTGGCCTGTGATTGGCTGATGTCTGTCACATGATACAGGACAGGGGGCCGGAAGATGGAAGCAAAAATAAATTTGAAAGAAAATCTATTGCTTATTTGAAATTCAGAGAAGGTTCTGTTGCATTGTCTTTTTACTAGTCACTTGTTAATTATGTAATTCTACTGCATTAAATGCGGATGTAAATATTGCAGAATTAATAAGTCATATAACAGGGTGATAAACTAAAAATAATTAAAATATTTTCCATGTAGTGTAACTTTTTTGTTTCTAATTTAGTGTATAACAATGAAATACTCTTTGGTAAAAATGGTGAATAGTGGGTTCCCCCCTTGCCCTGGTTGCAGACACTGTTGCCATATAGGAGTAATATGAGAATGCTTCTTTACAGAAAGGGTGATTGATTCATAGGGGCTGATTTATCAAGCTCTGTATCTAAAAACTGCTGCTCCCAAACTTGTCCGCCTGCTCTGAGGCCGCAGACAGAAATCAACCAGATCAAATATGATCGGGTTGATTGACACCCCCTGCTAGCAGCCAATTGGCCGTGAATCTGCAGGGGGGTAGCATTGCACCAGCAGTTCACAAGAACGTAAAATGCATCTTTTTCTCATATTTATTGTAACTGGGGAGAGGATTATCATCTGCTTAAAGGGATATTAAGCCCATTTTTTTTCTTTCATGATTCAGTTAGAACATGCAATTTTAAGCACCTTTCTAATTTACTCCTATTAACAATTTCCTTTGTTCTCTTGGTATCTTCTGCTTGGAAAAGCAGAAATGTAAAGTTTAGGAGCCGGTCCATTTTAGGTTTAGCACCCTGGATAGCGCTGTCTAAATGTAGCCACCAATCAGCAAGCGCTATCCAGGGTGCTGAGCTAAAAATGGCCCGACTCCTAAGATTTCATTGCTCCTTTTCAAACAAAGATATCAAGAGAATGAAGAAAAATTGATACTAGGAGTAAATGAGAAAGTTGCTTAAAAATGAATGTTCTATCCGAATCATAAAAGAAAAAAATTGGGCTTAGTATCCCTTTAAGCAGATGATAATCCTCTCCCCAGTTACAATAAATATGAGAAAGATTCATTTTACGTTATTTGTTAAATAAAGTTTGTGTCCTGATTAAAAATATTTTTTAAAGGGATATGAAACCCAAAAATATTCTTTTGTGATACAGACGGATCATGCCTTTTAAAAAAGTAACCAATTTACTTATATTATCAAATTCGCTGCATTCCCACATTATTCTTTGTTGAAGAGATACCTAGGTAGACTAGGTATCCACTACTCTTGCAAATAGATAACATTCTTGCAAAACTGCTGCCATATAGTGCTCCAGAAATGGTCCGGCTCCTAAGCATAAGCCACTGCTTTTCATCAAAAGATACCAAGAGAACGAATACATTTTTAAAATAGAAATACATTAGAAATTTATTGAAATTGTATGCTCTATCTGAATCATGAAAGAAAAATATTGGGTTTCATAACTCTTTAAAGGGACATGAAAATCAATTTTTCTCTTTTCGGATTCAGATGGAGAATACATTTTTAAACAACTTTCCAGCTTACTTTAATTATCAAATTGATTTAATTCCTTTGATAAACTCTGCTGAAGGAGCAGCTGTGCACTACTGGAAGAAGCTTTATGAACACATCTTGTCAGCCAATCACTAGAGACAAATGTATGCAGACACCAATCACCAGCTCCCTCCCACTAGTGTAGGATATGTACATAGTCTTTTTCAACTATGGATACCATTAAAAAAAGTGATTTTAAAAATGATATGCTCTATCTGAATCATGCAAGTTTAATTTTGACTTTTCCATCCCTTTAAAGGGACACTGAACCCAATTTTTTTTCTTTTGTGATTCAGGTAGAGCATGCAATTTTAAGCAACTTTCTAATTTACTCCTATTATCAAATTTTCTTCATTCTCTTGGTATGTATATTTGAAAAGCAAGAATGTAAGCTTAGATGCAGGCCCATTTTTGGTGAACAAACTGGGTTGTTCTTGCTGATTGGACAGCACCAATATACAAGTGCTGTCCATGGTCTGAAACAAAAAATTGCTGGCTCCTTTGATTAAATGCCTTCTTTTTCAAATAAAGATAGCAAGAGAACGAAGAAAAATTTATAATAGAAGTAAATTAGAAAGTTGCTTAAAATTGCATGCTCTATCTGAATCATGGAAGAAAAATTTTGGGTTCAGTATCCCTTTAAGCTTGTGAATGCTTCTACTTGTCAGTCAGTAGAGCTGGGGAGTTGTTATTAAGTAAAGTCATAATTAAACTTTCAAACTTTACAAATTTTCCAGTTTACTTTTATTATCTAATTTGCTTTGTTGTCTTGGTACCCTTTGTTGAAAATCATACTTAGGTAGGCTCAGGAACAGCAATGCACTACTTGGAGCTAGTTTCTGATTGGAGGCTGCATATATATGACCCTTGTCATTGGCTCTCCTGATGTGTTCAGCTAGCTCCCAGTAATGCATTGCTGCAATCAAGCAAAACTGATAATATAAGTAAATTGGAAATGTGTTTAAAATTGAGATGCTCTCTTAATCATGATATGAGATTTGTGGGTTGCATGTCCCTTTAAATAAGAATTCCAATAATGTAGCATGCTGGCTAACAAGCTTCATAACAGTGTTTAGAAAATCAATAGGTTTAAGGGGGGAGTGCAAATATAACGAATAAACATTGTCAAGGAAGTCGACTCTTACAGGGACACTTAGGATAAAAAAAAAAAAACATGGTAAGAAAATACATACTGCATGAGGAGAAGGAAAATTATTCCTAAGTGTAATGTATTGAAGTGTGTTTTAAAATTAACTTAAACAGGAATCAGCTAGAAAATCTCAGTAACTCCCTGTATATATATTATAGGTTTATCCTACGTTTTTAAAGAAATATTGATTTAGCTCCTAGAGAACGAACTAGTAAATCTAAACTGTTTTTTTATTTGTTGTGTAGCCATAAGCATTTAAGTTGTGCCTGTATATACTACATAATAGGTACTTTTTTGCAAAATATACAATACATTATTAATACCTACATAAAGTAGTATGGTGAATTCATTCTTACAAGTAACACGTATAGCCCAGTAATTATATATATATATACACAGTCCCAGTATAAATATCTGTGTAGCATAATATCATCTCAAAAAAACAGCCAGGGTTTTCATTAAAAAAATAAATTATTGACGTTTCGTGGAATTGTCTCCCCTTCTTCAGAACATCAATAACACTTACATGCAGTGCTTAAATATTGTACAAACATAACGTGGTACCTCCCTCTTCCTGTGAAAAAAGCACCAAAATTACATCATATCCGGTATAAACTTAACATTGTGACCCTGGAAGTATACAAGTGCTTCCGGGTAATGTCTTTTACAATAATACAACCTATAGGGCATTATCGCCCATCTATATCGTACACTCAAATGACACTGGAAGCATACAATCAGGACTTCTGGGTTACGTGTAAACAATAAACCACGGGGCTTTATTGCCAATCAAAACTATATCTACAGCTGTACACTCCAAATATATTAGGAACAAACCCCCTTTCTATGTGTCTAATCATTTCGAATCCACTCGTTCACAGCGTATGACTGTGGTGTGTAGCCATGTGCTTCCGCAAAGATGTCCACCGGATATTGTCACTTCAAGTCTTGAACGTACCAGAAGACAACCACAATGAAGCTATATCCGGCTGAGAGCTTTAAACGATAAGGGCACACATACCTGTTAATTATTACACCCAATCTCAGATGCTTTAAGAAAACTAACATTCAGTGAAAAAATCTATATATTAAGCAGAATGATGCAGTGAACATCTAAACAATGCTTTAAGTGACCCCTATACAAAAATTAAATCTGGTGAGTGAAAAGTGCAAACACGCTGAGTCTTAAACTAAACAACATATAAAACAAATATACAAGATAAGAAATAACTTGTCAAGAGGATAGACAACTATCATAATGTATAACTCGTAGATACACTAGGAATACAGATAATGTTTAGGGGCTCGTTTCCACAATATCACTCATTACATACTTCAACAATACATCACTATCTATATCTCAGCAGCTTGGGACTAAAGCATAATTATATGATATATCCATTATCTCTACTCAGGCACTTGGTTATAACTGGAGTAAAATATATAATTCACGGGAGGATGCAAGCTATTGGTCGAAGGATGTACCCTAGGTAATATTTTACAAGAGGTATATTGACAACATTTTACTGATCTGGAGAGGGGGCACAGAAAGTCTACAACAGTGGTTTCAAGAATTTAATAACACAAATACAACAGTTAGATTTAAGATGTCCTATAGTGAGAGCCAAATTGAATTTCTAGATTTGCTGATTATTAAGAGACAATCTGGGTTGGAAACATTACACTCCAAGCCTACGGACCATAATTCTCTTTTTAAGGCAAACAGTTGCCATGGCCAATCCTTGGTTAGAGGGATTATTAAATCACAATACATTAGGACAATAAGAAATAATTCTAACAGAGAGAAGGGGGAGTCACAGGTACAGGAGATGCACAACAGATTCTTGAACAGAGGATACAAGCAAGCCACGCTTGAAACAGTGAGAGAGCAGATTAAAGATGTCACTCAGGACAAGCTTCTACAAAAAGGAAAAAGAAATCAAACATTGGATCAGAATATCATCTTCACAACCACCTTTGCTCCAAATACATCTAGGGTGGGACAGTCCATAAAAGAATTCTGGCATATCCTACTTACAGATTCCAAACTGAAGTTTGCTAAGGGATCTAGTCCTATAGTAGGCTACAGGTGCAATACAAACCTCAAAGATCTTTTAATTTCTGATCCGATCAGATGCTACACTAGTGAGGAATCAAGGGGAACACAAAAAGGTTGTTTTAGATGCCCAAACTGCACAACATGCAATGGGTTGATTGCCACCAGGAAATTCAACCATTCCCATGGTAGTCAAAAATACACCATTAATCACTCAATTGCGTGCACCACCACCCACGTGGTATATATTTTGATATGTGCATTTGGCCTACATTACATAGGAAAGACCCAGGGGACTATTCCCAAATGGATGGCAAACCATCGAATGGCTATAAGGCAGGCCATCAAGAAAGGGGAATCGGAGCAGCCGGGAGCACACCATTGGATGAAGGTGAAGCATCCCGTATCTTCAGTCAGAGTGATTCTGATTGACCATATTCCCAGGCCATCACGATGCGGCGAACAAAACAAACTGCTTCCAAAAAGAGAGGCAGAGTGGATGTTCAGGCTGGACACCATACACCTTAAAGGACTCAACTCTATGCCCGATTTTGGCTCTTTAACATAAGGAGTATTGTGAGTGTGGCACACAGTGGGTATGGAGAAAGTGTGGTTGTGAATGGGGGCAGTATTAGGGTAAACCTTCAGTCTATTGACTGGAGGAGTGCCTTTGATAACTGTCAGAGGTGAACACATGTGCGCTAGCAGATTATTTTTTAGTCTGCACGTTCTTATGTATACCCCCTAGACCAGATTAAATAGCTTGCCTCCACCACTGAATTACACATTGTACTCCAGTTATAACCAAGTGCCTGAGTAGAGATAATGGATATATCATATAATTATGTTTTAGTCCCAAGCTGCTGAGATATACATAGTGGTGTATTGTTGAAGTATGTAATGAGTGATATTGTGGAAACGAGCCCCTAAACATTATCTATATTCCTAATGTATCTACGAGTTATACATTATGATAGTTGTCTATCCTCTTGACAAGTTATTTCTTATCTTGTATATTTGTTTTATATGTTGTTTAGTTTTAAGACTCAGCGTGTTTGCACTTTTCACTCACCAGATTTAATTTTTGTATAGGGGTCACTTAAAGCATTGTTTAGATGTTCAATGCATCATTCTGCTTAATATATAGATTTTTTCACTGAATGTTAGTTTGCTTAAAGCATCTAAGATTGGGTGTAATAATTTTGTTCACCCTTATCGTTTAAAGCTCTCACCTGGATATAGCATCATTGTGGTTGTCTTCCAGTACGTTCAAAACCGGAAGTGAAGCAATATCCGGTGGACGTCTTTGTGGAAGCACATGGCTACAAACCGCGGTCATACTCTATGAACGAGCAGATATGAAATGATTAGACACATAGAAAGGGGGTTTGTTCCTAATATATTTGGAGTGTACAGCTGCAGATATAGTTTTGATGGGCAATAAAGCCCTGTGGTTTATTGTTTACACGTATCCCGGAAGTCCTGATTGTATGCTTCCAGTGTCATTTGAGTGTATGATATAGATGGGCGATAATGCCCTATAGGTTGTGTTATTGCAATAGACATTACCCGGAAGCACTTGTATACTTCTAGGGTCACAATATTAAGTTTATACCGGATATGATGTAAGCTTGGCGCTTTTTTCACAGGAAGGGGGAGGTACCATTTTATGTTTGTATAATATTTAAGCACTGCAAGTAAGTGTTATTGTTGTTCTGAAGAAGGGGAGACAATTCCCCGAAACGTCAATAAATTTGACCCTTGTTTTTGATGAATACCCTGGTTACCACTGTTTTTTGAGATGATATACATATATATATATATATATATATATATATATATATATATTAATGAACAGATGGCTGCACTCACTGGTCCTTTTCAAACATATTTATTTCTGTGACGTTTCGGGGACCGTATCCCCTTCCTCAGTCTGAGGAAGGGGATACGGTCCCCGAAACGTCACAGAAATAAATATGTTTGAAAAGGACCAGTGAGTGCAGCCATCTGTTCATTAATATTATTCATTTTTTTGCTTGCACCCTGGCATGTGTTTTTTGTAAGTGAGAGTGCTCTCCTGTTGCTAATATCTTATATATATATATATATATATATATATATATATATATATATATATATATATATATATATAAAGAAAAGCACCAACCAGCTAAATACTCTGTAATTAATTTCTAGAGATATCCTGGATATGTACGAAAGTGTATTTTATCCAGGGGTGCCTGGAGGTACAGATGTTAATGTAAATAAACAAAAAAGAGGAAAAAGTAAAAGTGTACCCTATCCAGTAACCTCTCATCATATCTATCTATCTATCTATCTATCTATCTATCTGTCTATTGTATCTATCTATCTATCTATCTATTGTATCTATCTATTGTATCTATCTAGCCATTTATCTATAGTATCTATTGTATCTATCTAGCCATCTATCTATAGTATCTATTGAATCTATTGTATCTATCATATATCATCTATCTATCTATCTATCTATCTATCAATTGTATATATATATTGTATCTATCTGTCTATCTATCTATCTATCTATCTATCTATTTATCTATTTAATCTATCAATCTGTCTGCAGTATATATCTATCTAATCTATCAATCTATCTGCAGTATATATCTAACTAATCTATCAATCTATCTGCAGTATCTATCTATATTATATTTATATATATATATATATATATATATATATATATATATATATATATAATGTTATGGAGGTTTGTAGAATTGCTTCTCTCTTCCTTTGAAATAAACTTTTTAGACCATTTAAGGACATGTATAGGAATGCCAGATCCAGACTCTGCTTATTGTGTTTTTATCATTTGAGATGGTGCATTATTACATTGGTTTTACTGCATTTGCCATTGGATCCACTTTTCCATAAAAAAAAATGGACCTGTTTGAGTGATCACGGGCCAGGTGGCAACATTCTAAAAGCACAACAACATCTGCTGTTGAGATAGTGATAGAGCTGTTACCCAAGCCCCACGGGAATAGGAAGGAACATCTAGTCATGGGTCTACAACTGTCCAAATGGTGTTTGAAAGACAGCAATGCAACCCACGCTTCAACTTACAAAGAGAGCAGTGGCAGGTGACAAGCTTGTTAAAAAAGAAAAAAAAAAGCAGTAGAGAAGAGAGAAAAAAATCATAACCAGCACATTTCAACAACAGAAGGAAGCTGGCTGATTTTTAATGACTAGTAAGTTCATTAACAGGACCAATGTTCCATTAATAATGTAGTTGCCGCAGCTTTTCTCTTCACTACACTGCTTCATTAACCCCTTCCTCAGAATGCCAATAAAATGTTGTAACATTTACTTTTTTTCAGTGCTTGGCATACAGATGAACCTATTTTCATGCAAAATAAAATTTCACTTTCAAGGTTTTGTTAACCCATAGATAATTAAAAGGACTCGTGTTTGGTCACTTGTTTTTATAGCGAGATGTGCAAGAAAGAAGATGATCTCATTGAAGACAGAAACAAAGAACTGTATGAAAGGTTGACTAGTCTGCTCAATCCTGTGTGTTTAACATGTTCAGGTTTAGTTATTCAACAGGAACAATATGTGCCAGTTCCAAACATTATTTTACTGTGTTTAAACCTATTTCTTCTGCTCAAAAAACCCCACAAAAACCCACCAAAACCTCTCAATATCTATCTATCTATCTATCTATCTATCTATCTATATCTATCTGTCTATCTATCTATATCTATCTATCTATCTATCTATCTATATCTATCTATCTATCTATCTATCTATATCTATCTATCTGTCTATCTATCTATATCTATCTATCTATCTATCTATCTATCTATATCTATCTATCTATCTATCTATCTATCTATCTATCTATCTATATATATATCTATCTATCTATCTATCTATCTATATATCTATCTATCTATCTATCTATCTATCTATCTATCTATCTATCTATATATATAAACTTTTATAACATGCTTTGTCATGTTCTTTCACATTTCTTCAGTTTCCAAAAAAATACACTTGAATTGTAGTACTGTAATCTGTTTGAAAGTCCCCTCTCTCATTTTCCTTACATTTCACAGTGAATAACTTTATTAAACAGACATTATAATGCAATAATACAATGTTATTATTTGTTTAAGCACTGATAAACATTTGTTTAACACCCCCCCCCCCCCAAGGGAATAAAGAAATACATAGTTAAGATCTTAAAGGGACAGTCTAGTCAAAATTAAACTTTCATAATTCAGACAGGGCATACAATTTTAAACAACTTTCCAATTGACTTTTATCATTAAATTTGCTTTGTTCCCTTAGTGGTATTTTTGAAAAGCTAAACCTAGGTAGGCTCAAACTTATTTTTAAACTGCCTCTTAGCTCAGAGCATTACAGCATAGACAGTACTAGTTCATGTGTGTCATAAAGATAACATTGTGCTCACTCCCGTGGTTATTTAGGAGTCGGCACTGATTAACTAAACTGCATGCCCGTCAAAAGCACTGAGATAAGGGGGCAGTCTGCAGAGGCTTAGATACAAGGTAATTACAGAGGTAAAACATATATTAATCTAACTGTGTTGGTTATGCAAAACTGGGGAATAGGTGATAAAGGAATTATCTATCTTTTTAAACAATAACAATTCTGGTGTAGACTGTCCCTTTAATTATACATATCTGGTAAGCCAATCAGCAATGGTATTCTCAGGTATCCACCAATCACCAGCCAAGTCTAATAGTGCGTGCTTTGTGAACAGATTCACTTTCAGCTCTAATTTGTGAAGGCTGAATGCATTTACGATTAAGCATTCACGCAATTACAAATAATAATCTCACGGGCTAGACTAGAATGCCCTTTTACCACACTGGTTGTACAAACCATCACACTCAGAATAACAAATAAAAAATGTAACCCTATCCCAAAAAAAACCCATATAATATAATATATTGCTAGAGGTTAGTAAGGGTTGGTTTAAATCTAACATTATTGCATCTGAGCTAGGCAGCTAGAAATCTTCTTGTGACTAAGCCATGTTGATCTCTTTCTGCCCCAGGCAACAAAATTAGATAGTAAGACCTAGAAGATAGAAACATGCATCTGAAAATGTTATGTACACTGCTGCAGGAGGAAAAAAAGAACATTTTATTATCGTCAAATCTAAAGAATATTGCATTCCATTCCATTAACTTCCTGATTCGATCTCAAAATAACATCAAGGGATTGCTTGGATAATGAACTGTCTTCTCATAACGAACTGCAATGTCATTTTCCCAGAACCAAAGCCCTATCCAGAGCAAAAGGTATCACACTGTCTTAAATTGCAAAATTGTGCAAGCTCGTCTTGTAAATTCCCACCATGTGGCACCCTGGGATTTCCAAGTCTTTCTAACATAACATCTTCTAATAATGCCCTCTGCTCAATGAATAGGTCACAAGTCAATGTCACAAGCTTTGTACAGAGTTTAATCACAATTATGCTAGGAAGACTAACAAAATGTATTGCTTCATTAAGCACTCAGCTATGTACCTTAATGGCTCCCGTTGTGATTTGGATATGGTGCAGTTGTCTTAGGGAACTTTCACGATCCATGAAATATGAAGCTGCCAGTTGATGCAAAGTGTCCAGTGTCGGCGCCGATGTGTTCCCACGCCCTGCAGACTCTCGTTTCAATTTCTCCTTATCCACAAACATGGTGAGGGACTCTTCCCCTGCAAAAGTAAATCAGAGACATATAGAAGTCCATTAATATATACACAAGGCTTGATTACCAACACATTTTTTATTTTATTTTACAATTTAAAAGACCATTAAAGGGACATGACACCCACATTTTTTCTTTCATGATTTAGAAAGAGAATGCATTTTTAAACATCTTTCTAATTTACTTCTATTATCTAATTTGTGTTATTCTCTTGATATTCTTTGCTGAAAAGCATATCTAGATATGCTCAGTAGCTGCTGATTGGTTGCTGCACATAGAAGCCTCATGTGATTGGCTCACCCATGTGCATTGCTTTTTCTTCAAATAAGGATATCTAAAAAATGAAGCAAAATAAATAATAGAAGTAAATTGTAACGTTGTTTAAATTTGTATTCTCTTTCTGAATCATGAAAGAAAGATTTTGGGTTTAGTGGCCCTTTAAATATGATAGTATTGCATAATGAAAGCATGCATAATAAAAAGACAATGCAATAACACTCTGAATTTCAAATAAGCAGTACATTTGTTTCTGAAAAAAATAAAATTTCCCCATTTGCAGGCCCCCTATATCATGTGACAGCCATCAGCCAATCACAGACTAGTATAAATATACACTGGGAACTTGTGCAGCTTCAGGAGCTGGTGCCTCAGAAATTGTGCATATAAAAAGACTGTGCAAATTGGAAAATTTCTTAAAACTGCATGCCCTGTCTGAATCTTGAACGTTTAACTTTGATTTTAGTGTCCCTTTAAAGGTGGGGACAGACATGATCTGCTATAGTGAATCATGTCCGCCTCACATCGATAAATGCCGACAGCATACGCTGTTGGCATTTATCATTGAACCAGCAGTTCTGGTGCAATACCGCCCCCCTGTAGATTCGCGGAAATTCGGTAGTTAGCAGGGGGTGTCAATCAACCTGATCGTATTCGATCGGGCTGATTGCTGTCCACCACCTCAGGGTGGCAGACGAGTTAAGGAGCAGCGGTCTTAGGACCACTGCTTCTTAACTTCTGCTTCAGTCGGAACTGAAGCGCATCCGCTGCTTCATAAATAGACCCCAAGGAGTTAATCACAGTCTTGCACATGTATTTTGTCAGATAGCAATTTAAGAACGTTGGTATTGTCAGGGTATTTTCCAGTGATCACAATCTCAAAATCCTTCTCCCCTTTATAGCCCTGAAGCTTGAAACCATAACCTCCCAAAAATAATAAAAAAAGGTTTTCTGAGTGGTCAGTCTCATAATTTTCTAATAAAAACAAAACAAAATGCAGACGATTAACAAGGATCAAAATGATAATCTGGTTATTTAGTGATTACATCACAGATTAAAGGGTGCACTAACGAATTTACGAAATTCATTAGTATATTGTCATTATCATTGAAATTAGGTTTAATACTTACCTATAGCGCACTAGGGGCCGTGCTAATCTGACCTTCTTCACAGAGTCCAGGGTCACGCTAATAGGATAATTAGTGTGGCAGATCCTAAAGCCTGCGCTAATAGAGAAGGTCCTTTAGCGCAGGCTTTTGGATCCGCCGCCCAATCCTCCTACTAGTGCTATCCTGTACTCTGTGACAAAGGGTCAAATTAGCCCTATATGCAAGTATTTTAGCCTACAGATGATACTGTGCACCTACAGCAAAATAACATTTACATTCGTCTTCCACAAAAGAGACATGTAAGCTTCCTAAGCCTTGAATACACAATGCTGATTGCTGTAGCTGAGAATTGGAAAATAGATCTCTATTATGTTATTACTGTGGGAACGAGCTACACACTGTACAAAATTAGCAGAGAAACAATATCTGCTGGAAGAACAAAATGTTATTTTGAAATAATCATTGGAGAGCTTTATTTTGAAGAATTATTTAATTTAGAAGAGCTTTTCAAAGAAAGTCTTAATATCCAGATATCTTACTAATTGGTACAAGTAATAACATTCTTTTCTTACTCACATAAACCCATATACATATATATATATATATATATATATATATATATATATACACACAGTATATACTGTAAATATATTTATTTGTAATTGAGATATATATATGCTTAGTAGAATCTGGTTACATACAATACATGTGGTTATAATCCTTGGTTATGTACAAATACTGCTCTAAAAATATTGTCTGTTTGTAAGTAATAGTATTAACTAGAATACCAAATATGTGTATACAAAACAGCTACATTGAAAACAGCTACATAGAAAAACAAATGTGTTATATTACAAAGAACTAGAGAGTCTGGGAAGCTGAAGTGATTGTATACCACACATTTTGGGGATGGGGTCTAAAATGTAAAAAGAAATTTAAATATCAAGGGTACAAGAGACATTAGAAGGTTTTATTACTTCAATATTTCCAGACCACAGAAGTGCCAGCTGCCCTTATTTAGGGCTAGATTTTGGATTTTTGCACGCAATGGGTACCACGCATATTACAAGTTGAAAGTAAAAAGGTTTCGCTCGTGCGCTAACACAACGCATGCAAAAATGCAAAGTTAGAATATTGTGACCACGTTAATGTACTCTTCCATAGGCTTCAATTAAGCATAAAAAGTGGAAAAAAACACCCAATTTTTCATGTTTACAGCTACTTGACTGCAAAGGGCTCCAATACACTTTGACTACTACTACAACTACTGGGAAACAATTCCATTATATCACATTGTACTCAATAGAACTATCACTGCTGGGAACAATCACATTAAATCACATAGTACCGAATAGAACTATCACTGCTGGGGAACAATCACATTATATCACATACTACCCAATAGAACTATCGCTGCTGGGGAACAATCATATTAAATCACATAGTACCCAATAGAACTATCACTGCTGGGGAACAATCACATTATATCACATAGTACTCAATAGAACTATCACTGCTGGGAACAATCACATTATATCACATTGTACTCAATAGAACTATCACTGCTGGGAATACTCACATTAAATCACATAGTACCCAATAGAACTATCACTGCTGGGAACAATCACATTATATCACATAGTACTCAATAGAACTATCACTGCTGGGAATACTCACATTAAATCACATAGTACCCAATAGAACTATCACTGCTGGGAACAATCACATTATATCACATTGTACTCAATAGAACTATCACTGCTGGGAATACTCACATTAAATCACATAGTACCCAATAGAACTATCACTGCTGGGAACAATCACATTATATCACATAGTACTCAATAGAACTATCACTGCTGGGAACAATCACATTATATCACATAGTACCCAATAGAACTATCACTGCTGGGAACAATCACATTATATCACATAGTACCCAATAGAACTATCACTGCTGGGGAACAATCACATTATATCACATACTACCCAATAGAACTATCACTGCTGGGAATAATCACATTAAATCACATAGTACCCAATAGAACTATTACTGCTGGGGAACAATCACATTATATCACATAGTACCCAATAGAACTATCACTGCTGGGAACAATCACATTATATCACATAGTACTCAATAGAACTATCACTGCTGGGAACAATCACATTATATCACATAGTACTCAATAGAACTATCACTGCTGGGAACAATCACATTATATCACATAGTACCCAATAGAACTATCACTGCTGGGAACAATCACATTATATCACATAGTACCCAATAGAACTATCACTGCTGGGGAACAATCACATTATATCACATAGTACCCAATAGAACTAATACTGCTGGGAACAATCACATTATATCACATAGTACCCAATAGAACTATCACTGCTGGGAACAATCACATTATATCACATAGTACCCAATAGAACTATCACTGCTGGGAACAATCACATTATATCACATAGTACCCAATAGAACTATCACTGCTGGGAACAATCACATTATATCACATAGTACCCAATAGAACTATCACTGCTGGGAACAATCACATTATATCACATAGTACCCAATAGAACTATCACTGCTGGGAACAATCACATTATATCACATAGTACCCAATAGAACTATCACTGATGGGAACAATCACATTATATCACATAGTACCCAATAGAACTATCACTGCTGGGAATAATCACATTATATCACATACTACCCAATAGAACTATCGCTGCTGGGGAACAATCACATTATATCACATAGTACCCAATAGAACTATCACTGCTGGGAGCAATCACATTATATCACATAGTACCCAATAGAACTATCACTGCTGGGAATACTCACATTAAATCACATAGTACCCAATAGAACTATCACTGCTGGGAGCAATCACATTATATCACATAGTACCCAATAGAACTATCACTGCTGGAAACAATCACATTATATCACATAGTACCCAATAGAACTATCACTGCTGGGAACAATCACATTATATCACATAGTACCCAATAGAACTATCACTGCTAGGGAACAGTTGGGCATTATATCACATAGTACCCAATAGAACTAATACTGCTGGGAACAATCACATTATATCACATATTACCCAATAGAACTATTAATGCTGGGGAACAATCTGCAGCGTAGGGTCCCTCCCACTCAGTATTTCTGAGAATAAGTGACCTTGGAGTATTACGAATTTAATTTAATTTTTTTACCAGTAAATCAACCTGATAACATTTTTTTTAAACTTTTTTCCTATGTTAAAATGCTATTTACATATTCCTTTTGTAAAACTAAAAAAATACTATAATAGAAGTTCATTAGATGTTAAAAATATAATACTGATTTATTGTAATACAGAAAATATTTGGTTTTATTTGCTTTTTTACATAACCTGATTTTAAAATATATATACTTAGATTACGAGTTTTGCGTTAGAGGCTGTGCGGTGCTAATGAGCAGTTTTCCCTCACCACTCACTTATATGCAGCGCTGGTATTACAATTTTTTACAAACCCGTCGTTAAAAGACAAGAAGTGAGCGTTGAGCAAAATTTTGCTCATTACCGCACTCCAATACCAGCGCTGCTTAAGTCAGTGGTGAGCTGGTGTAACGTGCTCGTGCACGATTTCCCCATAGGAATCAACAGGGATAGCCAGATGAAAAAAAGTCTAACACCTGCAAAAAAGTAGTGTAAAACTCCTTAACACAGCCCCATTGATTCTTATGGGAAAATAAAATTTATGTCTACACCTAACACCCTAACATGAACCCTGAGTCTAAACACCCCTAATCGTACACTTATTAACCCCTAATCTGCCATCCCCAACATTGCCAACACCTATATTATATTTATTAACCCCTAATCTGCCGCTCCGGACACCGCCTCCACTTACATTATACTTATGAACCGCTAATCTGCTGCCCCCAACATCGCCGCCACCTACATTATATTTATTAACCCCTAATCTGCCGCCCCCAACGTCGCCGCCACTATATTAAAGTTATTAACCCCTAAACCTAATTCTAACCCTAAACCTAACACCCACTAACTTAAATATAATTTAAATAAATCTAAATAAATATTCCTATCATTACCTAAATTATTCCTATTTAAAACTAAATACTTACCTGTAAAATTAACCCTAAGCTAGCTACAATATAACTAATAGTTACATTGTAGTTATCTTAGGATTTATTTTTATTTTACAGGCAAGTTTGTGTTTATTTTAACTAGGTAGAATAGTTATTAAATAGTTATTAACTATTTAATAACTACCTAGCTAAAATAAATACAAATTTACCTGTAAAATAAAACCTAACCTAAGTTACACTAACACCTAACACTAGACTATAATTAAATAAATTAACTAAATTAAATACAATTACCTAAATTAAATTAAATTAGCTAAAGTACAAAAAAACCACTAAATTACTGAAAATAATAAACAAATTACAGAAATTTAAACTAATTACACCTAATCTAGTAGCCCTATTAAAATAAAAAAGCCCCCCCAAAATAAAATAAAAAACCCTAGCCTAAACTAAACTACCAATAGCCCTTAAAAGGGCCTTTTGCGGGGCTTTGCCCCAAGGTAATCAGCTCTTTTACCTGTAAAAAAAAAATACAAACAACCGCCCGAACAGTAAAACCCACCACCCACACAACCAACCCCCCAAATAAAATACTATCTAAAAAAAACCTAAGCTCCCCATTGCCCTGAAAAGGGCATTTGGATGGGCATTGCCCTTAAAAGGGCAGTTAGCTCTTTTGCAGCCCAAACCCTAATCTAAAAAATAAAACCCACCCAATACACCCTTAAAAAAACCTAACACTAACCCCCTGAAGATCGACTTACCGGGAGACGTCTTCATCCAAGCCGGGCAAAGTGGTCCTCCAGACGGACAGAAGTCTTCATCCAAGCCGGGCAGAAGTGGTCCTCCAGATGGGCAGAAGTCTTCATCCAGACGGCATCTTCTATCTTCATCCATCTGGCGCGGAGCGGGTCCATCTTCAAGACATCCGACGCAGAGCATCCTCTTCTGGCGACAACTAAAACAGAATGAAGGTACCTTTAAGTGACGTCATCCAAGATGGCGTCCCTCAGATTCAGATTGGCTGATAGAATTCTATCAGCCAATCGGAATTAAAGTAGAAAAAATCCTATTGGCTGATTGCCAATAGGATTGAACTTCAATCCTATTGGCTGATTGCGTCAGCCAATAGGATTTTTTCTACCTTAATTCCGATTGGCTAATTCTATCAGCCAATCGGATTCTAAGGGACGCCATCTTGGATGACGTCACTTAAAGGTACCTTCATTCTGTTTTAGTCATCGCCAGAAGAGGATGCTCCGCGTCGGATGTCTTGAAGATGGAAGATGCCGTCTGGATGAAGACTTCTGCCCGTCTGGAGGACCACTTCTGCCCGGCTTGGATGAAGACTTCTGCCCGTCTGGAGGACCACTTCGCCCGGCTTGGATGAAGACATCTCCCGGTAAGTCGATCTTCAAGGAGTTAGTGTTAGGTTTTTTTTAAGGGTGTATATTTGATGGGTTTTATTTTTTAGATTAGGGTTTGGGTGGCAAAAGAGCTAACTGCCCTTTTAAGGGCAATGCCCATCCAAATTCCCTTTTCAGGGCAATGGAGAGTTTAGTTTGTTTTAGATAGTATTTTATTTGGGGGGTTGGTTGTGTGGGTGGTGGGTTTTACTGTTGGGGGGATTGTTTGTATTTTTTTACAGGTAAAAGAGCTGATTCCTTTGGGGCAATGCCCCGCAAAAGGCCCTTTTAAGGGTTATTGGTAGTTTAGTTTAGACTAGGGGATTTTTGTTTATTTTGGGGGGTCTTTTTTATTTTAATAGGGCTATTAGATTAGGTTTAATTAGTTTAAATATCTGTAATTTGTTTATTATTTTCAGTAATTTAGTGGGGGGGTTTTTTGTACTTTAGCTAATTTAATTTAATTTAGGTAATTTTATTTAATTTAGTTAATTTATTTAATTATAGTGTAGTGTTAGGTGTTAGTGTAACTTAGGTTAGGTTTTATTTTACAGGTAAACTTGTATTTATTTTAGCTAGGTAGTTATTAAATAGTTAATAACTATTTAGTAACTATTCTACCTAGTTAAAATAAACACAAACTTGCCTGTAAAATAAAAATAAACCCTAAGTTAGCTACAATGTAACTATTAGTTATATTGTAGCTAACTTAGGGTTTATTTTATAGGTAAGTATTTGTTTTTAAATAGGAATAATTTAGTTAATGATAGGAATTATATTTAGATTTATTTATTTGGGTGTTAGGTTTAGGGTTAGACTTAGGGGTTAATAACTTTAATATAGTGGCGGCGACGTTGGGGGCGGCAGATTAGGGGTTAATAAATGTAGGTAGGTGACGGCGATGTTAGGGACGGCAGATTAGGGGTTAATAATATTTAACTAATGTTTGTGAGGCGGGAGTGTGGCGGTTTAGAGGTTAATATGTTTATTATAGTGGCAGCAACGTTGGGCGCGGCAGATTAGGGGTTAATAAGTGTAGGTAGGTGGTGATGACATTGGGGGCGGCAGATTAGGGGTTAATAAATATAATGTAGGTGTCGGCGACGTTGGGGGCGGCAGATTAGGGGTTAATAAATATAATGTAGGTGGGGCGGTGTCCGGAGCAGCAGATTAGGGGTTACATTTTTTATTTTAGTATTTGCAATGCGGGAGAGCCTTGGTTTAGGGGTTAATAGGTAGTTTATGGGTGTTAGTGTACTTTTTAGCACTTTTGTTATGAGTTTTATGCTACAGCGTTGTAGTGTAAAACTCATAACTATTGACTTTTAAATGCGTTAGGACTCTTGACAGGGTAGAGTGTACCGCTCACTTTTTGGCCTCCCAGGATAGACTCGTAATACTGGCACTATGGAAGTCCCATAGAAAAAAGACTTTACAAAGTTTACATAAGTCGTTTTGCGGTAAGGCCAAAAAAGTGTGAGGTGCCCCTAAACCTTCAAGACTCGTAATACCAGTGGGCATAAAAAGGCAGCGTTAGGACCTCTTAACGCTGCTTTTTCAGCCTAAAGCATAACTCGTAATCTAGCCGAATGTTTTCCTATAGAAAATGTATACATTTTATAACATCTACTTTTTCTGAAGATATCTAAAAAAATATTTAGATAGATTTCAACATTTTAATAATTTTGATGCAACAGGATACCTCTAGGTAAGTTATAATAATTAAACATTAATATGTTGAAGATTTCAGAGCCTGGAAGTGATTAGCAGAATCTGATTTTTCATTTTATAGTGTGATTTTACTAATACACAGTATCATCTGGGGAACTGACCTTAAATAGTGTGTCACACTTGCTTAGTGCTGGCTGACAGTTCTGCAGGTTTGGAGACCACAGCAGAAATTAGGGCCAAAATGTTGAACTTTGTTCTGCTTGGGATAAGAAGCAGTGAAGGGACTGGCCGAGAGGAACAGCTGATACTCAATTGAGTCTGGCAGCGATATTTAAATGGATTGGATAGCTGAAAGCCAAGACTGTGAAATGCCACTTAGTAAGTGGTTGTAATAGTAGAGGCAGGACATCTAAAGAGTGAATTCATGTTTTGTTGGTGATTAGAGTTAGGAAGAGACCAACTGCGAGAATATTGTGTAGGTTTCACACTGGTGTGTTTATAAAAAGGGAAATTTAAAGATTGTACTAAATGCAGAAAAACATAGGGCTAGATTAAAAGTGAGGCGCAAATGGTTTTGTGCTAGTGCAATCATGTTTTTGCAACCCATTTTACTTTTGCTGATATTACAAGTGGAGCGAAAACGCCCTTTACTCTTCAATCCTTACTGCGATCTTAGAGCTGGGGTTAACTGTTTTCTGAAACAAAGAAATTGCACAAAAAAATTCAAAAATACTTTACAAAGTACACTTACACTCATATTAAAAAAAGGGATGTATAATACTAATATATATCCAATAGGAGGCGCTATATATATGAAATACAGGTAGCCCTCAGTTTACGCCGGGGTTAGGTTCCAGAAGAAATGGTTATAAATCGAAACCGTTGTAAATTGAAACCCAGTTTATAATGTAAGTCAATGGGAAGTGAGGGAGTTAGGTTCCAGGCCCCTCTCAAAATTGTCATAAGTAACACCTAATATTTTATTTTTTAAGCTTTGAAATGAAGAATTTAAATACTAAACAGCATTATAAACCTAATTAAAAAATCACACAACACAGAATATATAATTAAACTAAGTTAAATGAACAAAAACATTTGCTAAAACAGCATTATAAACCTAATAAAAAATCACACAACACAGACTTTACTTGCATTTTTCTGCAAACAGTTCCTTCTATGCATTCCAATCTGGACTGATTTATAGACAGGAAGATCTTGTTCCTATGAAAGCTGCTTGATAGCTCATGTCTAGCTAGCTACACTGATTCATTTCAGCCTTCTTGTGTGTATCTTTGCTGCAACAAAAGCGGACAGCTCCACCTACTGGCTATTTTAATCAATGCACTGCTTTCTCAATACTTTTCAATAGCAGTCACATGACTAAAAAAAAAAAAGTTGTTATTCTGAAACGGCGCAAATTGAACCGGCGTAAACCGAGGGCCACCTGTACTGTAATAACTGGTATAAAAGCTAAAATATTCAAAGTGGATATGAAGCTAGCAATGCTAGAGATTACACTGTAATTAGCATGAGTTGTTTTTAACTATGGTTTTTATACTCTTTTAAATAAATCCATTTGCTATGTTTTTAAAAAAAAAAGTACTTAGTGTCTATCTCCTAGCCTACGCTACCGAGAGGGTTGTTAGCCTTCTTTTACCACTCCGTTAAAGTTCCAGTATTCCTGTGATTCTGGTTGCAGATAAGCCGGACTGCAGCTAGCTGGACTGCTGTACAAAATCTAGCCTGCTCCTATTGGCACGATTAAGTACCTCTGTTACATGTGAGTACCCTGTGTCTCCTCACTGTGCATGATACATTTGGTGATATTGATTCGCACATATGGCGCCTCTTTCTGTTCTATTCTTTTGCTGTACACTCATATTAACACTGTCTAATAAAAATGATTTTTAAAAATATTGCACAAAAAAGAGCTCAAAGATTGGAGATCTCGGGTGTTAGAAAAAAAAAGGCAGGTAATTGGCTTTAACATTGAGACACATACTACATATACATTGCTAAAGATGTATATGTATGTATATATATATATACAGGTGGCCCTCGTTTTACAACGGTTCAATTTACACCGTTTCAGAATAACAACCTTTTTTTCCAGTCATGTGACTGCTATTGAAAAGCATTGAGAAGCAGTGCATTGATTAAAATAGCCAGTAGGTGGAGCTGTCTGCTTGTGTTGCAGCAAAGCCAAGCAAGCTGAAATTAATCAGCTTAACCAGACCTGAGCTATCGAGCAGATTTCAAAGGAACAAGATCTTCCTGTCTATAAGTCAGTCCAGATTGGAATGCATAGAAAGAACTGTTTGCAGAAAAATGCAAGTGAAGTCTGTGTTGTGTGATTATTTTATTAGGTTTATAATGCTGTTTAGCAAATGTTTTTGTTCATTTAACTTAGTTTAATTATATATTCTGTGTTGTGTGATTTTTTAATTAGGTTTATAATGCTGTTTGCGCAATGAGTGTTTGTTTTTATCTTAATAATTTTTTTTCTCCACTGACATCTATGGCGAAAATGCAATGGTGTTTGCATGATCTCGGGTGTAAGGTTTTTTTCCCACTTTTTTTTTTATATGGTTTTCTATGGGGGAATACATGCACGCACACACGAAAAATAGTTATTTTTTGTGCTGTTTGGGTCAACAAAGAATAACAAGAGAAAGAAGCAAATTTGATAATAGAAGTAAATTGGAAACGTTTAAAAATCGTATTCTTTATCTGAATCATGAAAGAACAATTTTGGGTTCCATATCCCTTTAACAGTTTGAACTAATTCTATTTAAACATCATTTTCAGGGTATTTTCTTTAAAGATACCCACACAAAGGATGCAATCTTTTTTCAGCAGATCAATCTTTTTTTTTTCTCTCACAATAACTTTAGTTTGCAGAACTATCCAGCAATGGTAAAAAGCCACTATACAGAATGCAAGAATGCATTTTTTCTTGTATCATTTTCTATAGCGGTACATGGTAAACAATAAGCAAGGGACCCATTATTTCCTAAATATTTCTAACACATATTTTATGCTTCTACACTCACATTTCTCATCCATTCACATCAACCTATATGATACAATAAAAAAAAAAATTAGAAAATTAGAAGAATTTTTTTTTCAGGTTGCAAGAGCATACAATTTATGCAGAAACCGAGTAGGAATTAAATATCTAACTATAAAAGTACAAGATGAATTTTAAATAGCAAATACAGAATAAACCTGTAATACACAATAATACAATTCTTTTTTCAAAAGATTTTTATTGAGGAATAACAAAACATAGTAATACAATTCACATCTTGTACATAATGGGCGAGATTACATATGCGGCGCAAGCTTCAGCGCAACTGCTGAAACCCGTGGCGCCCGTAATTTCACCTTGCACATCGGGGTATTACATAAACCCTGCCGGCAGTTCATAAAGTGCCGTAAGTCGGATAAACTAGCGATGTCCAGAAATTAGCGTAAATACAAATTTCTGGAGTCGCCAGGGACTTACAGCACTTTATAAACTGCCAGCGCCTAGAAAATGTCTAACCCGCCTCCCAAAAATAAACCCAACACATAAAAACCCCTATATCCACCATCAAACCCACATCATAACTAATAATAAAAGTATTAACCCCTAAACCGACAACCCCCCACAACGCAATAAGCCTAATTAAACTATTTACCCCTAATCTGCCATTCACCCACATCGCGATCTACCTAGTAAAAGTATTAACCCCTAAATTCGCCAACATCGCAAACTACCTAATAAAAGTATTAACCCCTTTCAGGAGGTAGATAGATATTGCGCATGCGTTAGGTGTAAATTAATATTTTCAGGCAGTTACGGGAGTTACGGTGCTCACATACTCAGCGCTAGGCTTGCTGTGTCTGCCTATGTGTGGCAAGGTGAAAATGGAGTAAAATATTTCCATTTTCGCCACGTAAGTCCTTGCACTGAATATGTGATACCGATTTGCAACGCGGTTCTATGTTAGCTTATGGGAGTAAAAATTGCGGCCGATGGGTGAAATTTATGTGCAACATTTATATGCGGCGCTGTGTATGTGATACCAAAACCACGTAAAAACCGGCATCACCGGCTTTTGCAGGTGATGCCACATAAGTAATCGTGCCCAATATAAGCAACATTTAAAGGCAAATAAGGTCCAATATCTGGCATCTTTCACATATACATTGTTAATTTGTCAAACATAGTATTTCTTCTGTGAAGTTTTAAACCTTAGTATTACACTCATTGTGAAGTATGAATCGAGACCTCAAATCATTTTTCCATTTCAAAGGGTGCTTTGTAACAGTAATCTTATAATCAAGAGTTTTCTAGGTGTGGGGGGGGGGGGGGTAGGGAAGGCCGATAACAGCCGTAGGAGGGATAGTCTATAAATCAATTCATTTGAAAAGTACTATTTGTGTTCTACCAAAGCGGAGTATAACCGACAAGGCTATCATTTCAAACAGTATCAGATCTGGCATATGTGAGTTCGCCAGATATGATGCTTAAAGGGACACTGAACCCAATTTTTTTCTTGTGTGATTCAGATAGAGCATGACATTTTAAGCAACTTTCTAATTTACTCCTATTATCAAATTTTCTTCATTCTCTTGGTATCTTTATTTGAAATGCAAGAATGTAATTTTAGATGCCGGCCCATTTTTGGTAAACAACCTGGGATGTTCTTGCTGATTGGTGGATAAATTCATCCACCAATAACAAAAGTGCTGTCCAGAGTTATGAACCAAAAAAAGCTTAGATGCCTTCTTTTTCAAATAAAGATAGCAAGAGAACTAAGAAAAATTGATAATAGGAGTAAATTTAGAAAATTGCTTAAAATTGCATGCTCTATCTGAATCATGAAAGAAAAAATTTGGGTTCAGTGTCCCTTTAAGTGGAGACAGAAGATGGAGAGAGGCTAGAAATAGGAGAAGAGGAGAGAGAGAGGGGTAAGAAAAAAAATATTACAACTTTCTGTCTCTATTTCAGTGTATTGGAAGTCCTAACAGTGTAGCTGAGTTATCTTTTCTTGGCTGTTTGGTCCGTCACCCTTACTGAATATTTATCCACTCATACCAGGTCGCCCAGTATTCATCCATCCTATCACATTCTTTAGCCACAAATCTTTCCATTTTTGCAAAGTAGTTTACTAGGTCGCACACAGCATTCAAATTGGGAGGTTCAGGTTGTTTACATGCTCTCGCTATACAAAGTTTAGTTGCCGCTAATATGTAGATAAGTATTCATCTAGTGTGTACTGGAGCTGTCTCGTCAAAAATATGGATTAGGGCCAATTGCGGGGTTATAAGATTGTCAATGTTCAATGTTTGTAATAACATATTGATGGCTCGCCAAAGAAGCGCCAATCCCGGGCAAGACTGCCAAATGTTTAAGTCCGAACCCTGTTGCTCGCATGACCTCCAGCAGAGTGAAGAGCTATTGGTAGACATTTTAGTAATCCTTGTAGGTACTCTATGCTATTTCAAAACAACTTTCATGTATACTTCTAATACAGTCACACAATGTAAAACAATTTTTGTTAGGGATACCGCCCTGCTCAAATCTTGTTCTGATATAGCAATGCCCAATTCTGGACTCCAGGCCTTTAGCAGCACGGAAGCCTCTGAGAGTGATCTTTTAATAGGGTGTCATCATGAAATGAAAAAGGCCTAAACTTGCTTTTGCTCGTATTCCACCTCATTTCCTATCTAGTAGCCTCTCTTAGAGTATTTTTTGGGAATCCCCAGGACTTCCCAAGACTCAACACTCTGAAACTTTCAAATCGGAACCACACAGGGGTCTCACCTGAAGCTTTGGCCAATTGAGATACATTATTTAGATTACTGTTGGTATATAAATCCGATTTTTTAATCATACCCAGTGATTTCCAGTATTCCACATGGATGCTCTAAAAGTCCAACAAAAGGCCATTCAATTTATAAATGGGTGATGGGTGCAGAGATATATCCGAGTGATGTCGGAGGTCATGCCATATACTAATACTCTGTTTGACTATGGGATTGCTAATCTGTTTGGCCAAAGATTTATGTTTTGGAACCCACATAGCATCGGCAAGATCAGGTCCCTGCGGTAGGGACATTTCTTCCAGTTTATACCATCCCTGTGTTTCCCCTGACAGGGCCCAGGCAGCAATATGGGAAAGCCTAACTGCCTCGTAGTATAGAAAGATGTTAAGGAAAGATATACCTCCTTTGTCTTTGTAGAGTTTATTTTAGAAACACCTGATGGATCTGTTGTAGGATCTTATGTGGAATATTAATGAGTAAGCATCTGAAGAGATATAAAGCCTTTGGTAGTATGGACATTTTTATTGTAGCTACCATCCCTAGCCATGAGATTCCCCTATGGTCCCATTTTAGCGTGAGTGCCTTAATTTCTAATATTAATTTATTAAAGTTCATAGCTTGAGTAGTTTCTATGTCTGCACTCAACTGGACTCCTAGGTGTTTAAGGTAGCTAGTGGACCACTGAAATTTGAAGTTATGCTGAAAGTCTATGAGCTGGTCTTGGGGGATATTAATAGAATACATTTCAGTTTTAGACATATTAGTGTTGTAATAGATAAGCCTGCTGAATTGTTCTATCAATCAGAAAACTGATGGGATAGAGGAAGTGGGATTGGTTAGAAGAAGGGTGACATCATCCACAAAGAGTACAATTTTTTCCTCTTGTGTGCCATATGGAATCCCTAAAATTATATTAGAATTTTGAATAGCTTGGGCAAATGGGGGGGGGGATAAAAGGCATTCCTGTCTTGTACCATTCGTGATAGATATATAAGGTGAACAAAAGCCCGTTCCTCTAATTTTGGCCACAATAACACCATTCTAATATAATAAAAAAGAGTGTATGCTGTGCACAAAAGGATATATTTATGAAAGTCCAAGGCAGCAGTTACAAAGTAATTTTCCTTCAGAATTGATAATACTCAGAAAAGAAAAGGGGAAAAAAAACGGGCAATCATGAAATTGAGATATGCTATGAGTTATAAACCTAGTTTAAAGTATACACGCTCATTGGTGAAAGGGAAACTGGAACCAGAGCTTGATTAAAATAGTTTTATTATTAAAAATGACTTATGATCACTTAGGTCATTAAAGGACACAGAAATAAGTTCCTTGAGAAAACCAAACATATTGGTGAAAGGCAAGTTGGACGTTTTTATTAGACATGATGTCACTAAGAGAGCAGGACTATTCACAAACTGCTTCGCTCTGACAGAGAAGCTGGTAAAACTGCATCTTCTATTGTTAAATTGAGTGCAGTATTTCTGTGTCCCTTAATGACCGAGTGCTTGTAAGTCCTTTTTAATAATAAAACTATTTTAATCAAGCCCAGTTCCAGGTGTCCTTTCCCAGAGGGATGACTCACTTTGGCAATATAGCCATGTACCACCTACCACTGTCCTACCATTTAGTTAAGTTAAAATGGGTTTTTAAAAATGCCAAACATAAAATACTTGCACCAAAAAGTAATCCTTAATAGAATTTCACAAAGGTTTACACTTAAACTGTTTCCAGATTTATTAGGATATCAGTGTTTTCAGTGACCTCAGAGAAACATGGATATATGAACACTGATATCAAAAACCCAATTAATTGGTTATTTTGCTTGCTGGTAGAATTTTACAACAATCACTTGACATGTATGGTGGAACCCCTCTTTCAAATTTGGGGACATGATAAAGTTCTCTGGTGAGGGGGTGCTTATTTAGAGTAGCTAGATTACTAACATTCACCTAGATTACGAGTTTTGCATTATGAGTCAAATAGCAGCGTTGTGGTCCATAACACATCATTTTCCCTAACGCAGTCATTACAAGTCTTGTCGGTATAGGTGTACCGCAAGCCTTTTAGCCTGTACCGCAACGTTAGTACCGCACTCCTAAAAATTACGTTTTTTCATGGGATTCCCATAGCGCCGGTATTAAGAGTTTTGCGGTGAGGCTAAAAATCGAGCGTTACAGCCTAAAATGACAAGATCTGTACCGCCATCTAAAGTCAGTAGTTATGAGTTTTACACTACAAAGCTGTAACATAAAACTCATAACTAAAGTGTTAAAAAGTACACTTAACACCCATAAACTACCTATTAACCCCTAAACCGAGGCCCTCCCGCATCGCAAACACTATAATAAATGTATTAACCCCTATTCCGCCGCTCCCTGACATCCTCACCACTATAATAAACTTATTAACCCCTAAACCGCTGCCCTCCTGCATCACAAACGCTATTTAAATATTATGAACCCCTAATCTGCCGTCCGCCAACATTGCCCCCACTATACTAAAGTTATTAAGCCCTACACTGCCGCCACTATACTAAACCTATTAACCCCTACACCGCAAGCCCCCCACAATGCAAAATACTAAACTAAACTATTAACCCCTAAACCGAAAGCCCCCCACATCAAAATAAACTAAATTAAACTATTCACCCCTAAACCTAACAACCCCCTAACTTTATATTAAATTTACAATTTCCCTATCTTAAATTAAATTAAAACTCTCCTGTCAAATTAAAAAAAACACTAACAATTAAACTAATATAACTATTAAACTAAAATTAAACTAACTACCAATTAAATTAAACTAAACTACACATTAAAAAAATCCAAACACTACTCTAAAAATTACAAAGTATCGAAATACAAAAACAAAAAATTACTAAGTTACAAAAAATAACAAACACTAAATTACGGAAAATAACAAACAAAATGATCCAAAATAAAAAAGAATTGCACCTATCAAAATAAAAAAGCCCACACAAAATAAAAAAAAAACCTAGCCTACAATAAACTACCAATGGCCCTTAAAAGGGCCTTTTGTGGGGCATTGCCCCAAAGATATCAGCTCTTTTACCTGTAAAAAAAACACAAATACCCCCCAACAGTAAAATCCACCACCCAATTAACCCCCCAAAATAAAAAACCTAGTTCTAAAAAAACCTAAGCTACCCATTGAAAAGGGGCATTTGTATGGGCATTGCCCTTAAAAGGGCATTTAGCTCTTTTACTTCCCAGACCCTAAACTAAAAAAAAAAACACTCAAAAAACCCTTTAAAAAGCCTAACACTAACCCCAAGACGATCCACTTACAGTTTTTGAAGTCCCGCTTGAACGATCTTTATCCCGGAGTTGAAGTCCTGATCCAGGTGGCGAGAAATCTTTATCCAGGCGGCCTCTTCCATCTTCATCCCGGCAGCGAAGTCCTGATCCAAGCAGCGAGAAGTCTTCATCCAGGTGGCCTCTTCAATCTTCATCTAGGCGGCATCTTCTATCTTGATCCCGGAGGCACAGAGCGGGTCCATCCTGAAGACATCCGGCGCGGAGCATTCTCTTCATATGTTTGCTGCTGTACACTGAATCTTCAATGCAAGGGACGCGATCAGCCAATAGAATTTAAGCAGCTCTAAATCTATTGGATGATGAATCAGCCAATATAATTAGAGCTGCTAAAATCCTATTGGCTCTTCAAATCAGCCAATAGGATTTAAGCAGCTCTAATTCTATTTGATGATGAATCAGCCAATAGAATGAGAGCTTCTAAAATCCTATTGGCTGTTCAAATCAGCCAATAGGATTTTAGCAGCTTTTATTCTATTAGCTGATTCATCATCCAATAGAATTAGCGCTGCTTAAATCCTATTGGCTGATTTGAACAGCCAATAAGGATTTTAGCAGCTCTAATTCCTATTGGTTGATTCAAATAGGAATCAAGGGACGCCATCTTGGATTGCGTCCCTTGCATTGAAGATTCAGTGTATGGCGGCGACCGTACGAAGAGGATGCTCCGTGCCGGATGTCTTCAGGATGGACCCGCTCCGCGCCTCCGGGATCAAGATAGAAGATGCCGCCTGGATGAAGATTGAAGAGGCCGCCTGGATGAAGACTTCTCGCCGCTTGGACCAGGACTTTGCCGCCGGGGTGAAGATTGTAGAGGCCGTCTGGATGAAGACTTCTCGGTCCCTGGATCAGGACTTCAACTCCGGGATAAAGATCGTTCAAGAGGGACTTCAAATACTGTAAGTGGATCGTCTTGGGGTTAGTGTTAGGCTTTTTAAAGGGTTTTTTGGTTTGTTTTTTTTAGTTTAGGGTCTGGGCAGTAAAAGATCTAAATGCCCTTTTAAGGGCAATACCCATACAAATGCCCTTTTCAGGGAAATGGGTAGCTTAGGTTTTTTTAGGTAGTTTTTTTATTTTGTGGGTTTGGGCGGGTGGGAGTTTGTAATGTTAGTGGGTCTTTGTAATTTTTTTTTCACTAAAAGAGCTGATATATTTAGGGCAACGCCGTACAAAAGGCCCTTTTAAGGGCCATTGGTAGTTTATTCTAGATTAAGTTTTTTATTTTGGGGTGTTTTTTTTATGGGTATTAGAATAGGAATTTTTTTTATTTTTGATAATTTGTTTGTTATTTTGTGTAATGTATATTTTTAGGGGGTGTTTTTTTAGCAAAATAACTGTTTAACTTAGGACAATGCCCCACAAACGGCCCTTTTAAGAGCCCTTGGTAGTTTGGGGGGTGGGGGTTCTATAGTGTTAGGGGTGTTTGTATTTTTTTTGGAGCAAAAAAGCTGTTTATCGCATGTCAATGCCCTACAAAAGGCCATTTTAAGGGCCCCCCAAAAGGCCCTTTTAAGGGCCATTGGTAGTTTGGGGGGTGGGGGTTTTTATAGTGTTAGGGGATGTTTGTATTTTTTTTTGGAGCAAAAGAGCTGTTTATCTCAGTTCAATGCCCTACAAAAGGACCTTTTAAGAGCCCTTGGTAGTTTGGGGGGTGGGGTTTGTATAGTTTTAGGGGATGTTTGTATTTTGTTTTGGAGCAAAAGAGCTGTTTATCTCATGGCAATGCCCTACAAAATGCCCTTTTAAGGGCCCTTGGTAGTTTGGGGGGTGGGGTTTGTATAGTGTTAGGGGGTGTTTGTATTTTGTTTTGGAGCAAAAGAGCTGTTTATCTCAGGGCAATGGCCTACAAAATGCCCTTTTAAGGGCCCTTGGTAGTTTATTCTAGATTAGGCTTTTTTATTTTAGGGTGTTTCTTTTTTTTTTTTTTTTAAAGGGTATTGGAATAGGAATCATCTTTTTTTTTGGATAATTTTGGCTTTTTTTTTTGTAATGGTAAGTTTTATTATTTTTTGTAATGGTAGTTTTTTTTTATTTTTTGTAATTTTAGGTTTTAGTGTAAGGCATGTTAGGTTTTATTTCACAGGTAAGTTTGTATTTATTTTAACTAAGTAGTAAATAGTTAATAACTATTTACTAACTAGTCTACCTAGTTAAAATAAATACAAACTTACCTGTGATATAAAAATAAAACCTAAGCTAGCTACAATGTAACTATTAGTTATATTGTAGCTAGCTTAGGTTTTATTTCACAGGTAAGTATGTATTTAGTTTTAAATAGGTATTATTTAGTTAATAATTGTAAATTTAATTTAGATCTATTTTATTTATGTTACAGTTAGGGGGTGTTAGGGTTAGGTTTAGGGGTAGGCTGACCATATTGCCGCTTTAAGAAGGAACACATATGAAAAATATATATGTCAGGGTTCTTATACAAAACATTTCTTTAAACAGCCCTGAAAACAGCCCTGACATATGTATTTTTCATATGTGTCCCTTTTTAAAGCGGCAATATGGTCAGCCTATTTAGGGGTTAATAGTTTAATTTAGGTTGTTGCGATGTGGGGGCTGGCGGTTTAGGGATTAATAGGTTTATTTAGTTAATAATTGTAATTTTAATTTAGCTATATTTTAATTATGTTAAAGTTAGGGAGTGTTAGGGTTATGTTAGGGTTACGTTAGGGTTAAAGTTAGGTTTAGGGGTTAATATAGTTTAATTTAGGTTGTTGCGATGTGGGGGGCTGGTGGTTTAGGGGTTTAATAGGTTTATTTAGTGGTAGTGATGTGGGAGGCCAGAGGTTTAGGGGTTAATAATGTTATTTAGTTGCAGTGATGTTGGGGTGTGGCGTTATAGGGGTTAATAACTTTAGCGGCAGATTAGGGGTTAATAATTTAATTTAGGTGGCAGCAATATCAGGAGCGGCAGATTAGGGGTTAATAACTGTAGGCAGGTGTCGGCAATGTAGGGGGCAGCAGATTAGGGGTGTTTAGACGTGGGGTTTATGTTAGGGTGTTAACTTTAAACTGTATTTTATTTTTCCCCATAGACATCAATGGGGCTGCGTTACAGAGCTTTTGTTTCCGCGATCGCAGGTGTTATTTTTTTTTTTTGCCGGCTCTCCCCATTGATGTCTATGGGGAAAGCATGCACAAGCACATCAAAACACCGCTGCTTTTGTGTGCGGTATGGAGCTCAACGCAGTCATATCGCCCGCACAAGCCGTTTTTTTTTAAACTTGTAATGGCAGCGCTATAGGGGGTGAAATAACGCAACTTTTGTTGTGTTCTTTACTTTCCCTATAGCGCTCAAAACTCGTAATCTAGCTGATTGGTATTTGTCATTGTTATGAAAATCATGTATCAATTTTTTTCAGATAAGAGGGCTTACATCCCCCTATGTATTGTTCAGCAACAGAGGGGCTATTCAAACCCCTCCCCCCCCATTGTTTGTTTGTTTTTTGCTCCATAATCCATAAAGTCCTAACAGGTATTATTGTGCCATAATAGATAACCCACTCCTCTTTTAAAACAGTGGCCACATGCCCCATTTTAATGCTTAAAGCCAGGAGCACCCTAAAAGCCTAGAAAAAATGTTATTGCTATTCCAATTTCATTCACTTGATACCTAGAAGGGCATTAAATACAGTCGGCTAGATTACGAGTTTTGCGGTATGGGTGAAAAAGCAGCGTTATGGCTCTTTTTCACTACCGCTGGTATTACGAGTCTTGCAGGTTTAGCTGCACTGCACACTTTTTTGGCCGTAATGCAACGTAATTACTGCAGCTTTCAAAAAGTCCTTTTTCAATGGGACTTCCATAGCACTGGTATTACGAGTCTGCCTGGGAGGCCAAAAAGTGAGCGGTACAGTCAATACCGCCAAGATCCATACCGTAAACTGAAAGTCAGCAGTTATGGGTTTTACGCTACAAAGCTGTAGCATAAAACTCATAACTAAAGTGCTAAAAAGTACACTAACATCCATAAACTACCTATTGACCCCTAAACCGAGGCTCTCCCGCATCGCAAACACTAAAATAAAAATATTAACCCCTAATCTGCCGCTCCGGACATCGCCGCAACTGTAATAAACATATTAACTCCTAAACCGCCACCCTCCCGCCTCGCAAACACTAGTTAAATATTATTAACCCCTAATCTGCTGTCCCTGACATCGCCGCAACCTACATTACAGTTATTAACCCCTAATCTGCCGCCCCCGATTAGCGGCAGATTAGGGGTTAATAAGTATAATGTAGGTGTTGGCGATGTCAGGGGCGGAAGATTAGGGGTTAATAAGTGTAAGATTAGGGGTGTTTAGACTCACGGTTCATGTTAGGGTGTTAGGTGTAAACATAAATTTTCTTTCCCCATAGGAATCAATGGGGCTGCGTTACGGAGCTTTACGCTGCTTTTTTGCAGATGTTAGACTTTTTTTCAGCTGGCTCTCCCCATTGATGTCTATGGGGAAATTGTGCACAAGCACGTAAAACCAGCTCACCATGGTTTTCAGCAGCGCTGGTATTGGAGTACGGTATGGAGCTCAATTTTGCTCTACGCTCACTTTTTGCCTTTTAACGCCGGGTTTTTATAAACCTGTAATACCAGCACTGTAGTGAAGTTAGCGGTGCAATAACTTGCAAGTTATTACCGACCAGCTCTTACCGCAAAACTCGTATTCTAACCGAGTGTTTGAGTGTGAGTGATCATCTCTTTTGTAAGTGTTATTGAGTGATTCTATGTTCTATGCTATTTTCAGAGGATGATAATATCATTGGATCCACTAAATGCCGGACAGGAAATATATTAGGTGAGTGATTAACATTTTTATGGCAGTAATCTACCAAAGACAAGATTATGGAACAACTCCACTTCTATAGAAAAAAAAAAAAATCCTTGATTTAAAGTAGGGCAGGTGATCACATTTTTTTCCAATACCCTCAAACAGGTTGTAGTGCATTTTGTGGAATTCAGAACCCAAAACACTTTATATTGCTTGATAGGTGCAGGAGCTTATTTATATTGCCCTCTCTAATAGGTCCCATCAAAAGAAATAAGATGAACCACTCTCCAGAGGCTTTTCACACATTCAAAACATTTATTTTGAATGCAAATATTAATTTCTGATTTACATATATACAAAATATGTTAATGTCCCTTTAAATATGCCAAAATAAAAAAAAAATAACTGCAACTGTGTATGTACTTTTACTGGCCTCATTAAAAACCATGATATAGTAAAGGAATATGAAACTCCAAAGGTTTCTTTCATGATTCACATAGAGCATTTGATTTTAAGCTACTTTCTAATTAACTTATCTATTAGCAATTTCTCTTTGTTCTCTTTGTATCTTTTGTTGAAAAACAGGGACGTAAGTGTAGAAGCCTGCCCATTTCTGGAACACTATATGGCAGCAATTTTGAAAGAATGTTATCCATTTGTAAGAGCACTAGATGGCAGCACTGTTCCCTACGATGCCTATCTAGGTATCTTTTCAACAACGAATATCATGGGAACAAAGCGAATTTGATAATAGAAGTAAATTGGAATTTTTTTAAAAAATTGTATGCTCTGGGGCCCATTTATCAAGCTCCGGACGGAGCTTGAGGGCCCGTGTTTCTGGCGAGCCTGCAGGCTTGCCAGAAACGCCAGTTATGAAGCAGCGGTCTAAAGACTGCGGCTCCATAACCTGTCTGCCTGCTCTGAGCAGGCGGACAGACATTGCCGCAATTCAACCCGATCGAGTATGATCGGGTTGACTGACACTCCCCTGCTGGCGGCCGATTGGCCGCCAATCTGCAGGGGGCGGTGTTGCACCAACAGCTAACAAGAGCTGCTGGTGCAATGCTGAATACGGAGAGCGTATTGCGCTCCGCATTCAGCGAGGTCTGTCGGACCTGATCCGCACTGTTGGGTCAGGTCCAACAGACCTCTGTTAAATAGGCCCCTCTGTCTGAATCCCAAAAGAAAATGTTTGGGTTTCATATCCCTTTAATATACCACACTGCTTTTCTTCATTTTTTTCCCTTCAATCTGCAGCAAATATAAACACTACTAAAATATGAAATTCCAGCCAAATTTGTTACACCATTCCTCAGTAGTAAACACTTATTATATAGCTTGTGTACAAATGTAAACTATTGCTGCACTACTGTTTAGATTTAATTAGCACATTTCTGCTTAATTATCTACAAAGCAAATTCAGACAACAGAATGGAGTTTACAGCTTTTCTAGTTTTGCTCCATCAGGCTTTTACTATATTGACAGTTCAGTTATGCCAATTAAATGCATCCACATGAAAGGATTGTGCAAGAACTAATTAGTACTGGATGTTGTTAATGGTCAACTTTTCCAATAAACAATAGCTAATTTTATCGTCCCTAGATTCTGGTGGGAGAAGCTTAACCCTTTTGTGACCGTTGTAAACATTCCAATGTAAAAGCGTTCTGATGTAAACAAATTGAAATCTTGCGATTGTGCACGCGATCGCGAGATTTCAATGTGGACAGCCAAACGGCTAGGACATTCCATGCCGTCCTAATGGCGCTAAAGCCCAGTGCAGTTAGGATGGCATGGAAAGTCCTAACGTCTTTACAAGGTTAAAGAGACAATCAAGTCAAAATGAAACTTTCATAATTCAGTTAGCGCACACAATTTTCAACAAATTTATAGTTCACTTCCATTATCTAATTGTGCACAGACTTTTTATAACCACACTCTCTGAGGCACGAGCTTTTACTGAGCATGTGCAAGAATTCAAAGAATCTAAGTATATGCATTTTGTTATTGGCTGATAGCTGTCACATGATGTATTAGGAAGGAACATTTAAATAACTGACATTTGTCAGAAAAAAATACTACTTATTAGTGCTTTTGTATTATCTATGTATTATGCATTTATTGATTATTAATCCTAAATAGTTAAAAGTAGACTTATGGGGGGTGGGTTTATCATTTTGCACCTTTTCCTTCTCCCATTTTCTTATCCATTTGTTTTTTGTTCTAATTTCTAGGTGCAATTTTAATTTTATCAAGGAACAGTAACACCTTGAGATTTTTAAAAAAAAAATATGTTTAGTTATATGTTATTAACAACTTTGCAATTTTAATTAATGTTTTTTTACCCCCTTTACATGTAATTTAGCTCTGAAAATTGAGAATTTTCTAATTCTCAGTACTTGGAATGCACCATACAGACATCTCAACTCTGCTACATACTTCTACCTTATTGGCTTTAACATATAGATATCAACTGCAAAATAATGCATTCTACACTAACTTTATGATCTTGACTAGCCTTGTTGTCTGCAGACTAAAGCCTAGATTGGCTCCTCCATATACGGCAAATGGCGGGTGGAGTTTGGCTATTGAAAAACAATTCCACTAAAAATAATGTTAATTTGTTTTAAAAATGTTTTGACTTGGTTGCGATGTCATTCTACAGCAACACATCAGAAATGTATTGTAATTACAAGATGTTTACTGTCCTTTTAACCTACAACAATATATATATATATATATATATATATATATATATATGCCCTTTTAAGGGTTTGCTGATTACTCAGTCTAACTATATAGTGAGATAATGGTGTCATAATTAGTAGAATGAGGTCTATTTTAGAATAGGGTTTGTTCTGGGAAGTTTCACTTGATTGAGAGGTTTATTAGCTATATTGTATTTATAACAATATCCAGTCCTTAGAGACCTTTGAATGGAGAGTGTAGTTCAGAGGCATCTTCTTTGTTAAGGTGTTAGGTGAATAGGATTTGTTTGGTCTAGTTCTGGTGGAAGATGTAAGAAGGAGATGGAGCTTGGGTGATTGGATCAGTCGTAGTCATGTGACTGACACACCTTCCACTATTAAAGTTTCCAAAGTCTCAGTGGTGGGGAGTGGTTAGTTCAGGGTATGGTCAAGCATCAGGGGTGATGTCTGGGTGGCTCCAGGTTTCTTTGAAAGAAGCAATGGAATAAATGAGAAATAAAAACCTTCCAATCCAGGATGATTGTTTTCTATGTGCTGAAATGCAGTCTAAGCAATTGTTTGTTGGGCAATCAGTCAGGGAGGTCCTGTTCATAAGAGAGCAAGGACCCAATTCTTTGTTATATTTTAGTAAAGATCTCTGTGTTTCTTCCCCTTTTTAAGTGAAACTTTCAAACCCATTAACTACTACAGTGCTATAAAAGCCAATTTAGACCCAGGTTATAAGTGGTGCTCTAGTGCTAGTGTGGGACATGATATCAATATTGCTGGACCATACTACAATTAGTGTGCAAATTGAAATTACAACTCCACAGTAAAACAGATTTACCAGAGAAGGTTTAGCCCGGTGTACATCCCTTTAGCGCACCCTATATTTTCAATGGATATTGTGACTGCACTAAATATCATTCATATTACACGTTGAAAGTAGTAGCGGACCTACTAAACAGAAGGCCCTGCTGCAAAGAGTTTTTTTGAGGCCCCCAAAGGTAACTCAGTAGTAATCAATTGTAAATATATACATGTTGCTCTGTATAATGATTCTGAGGATAGATAGATGATAGATAGATGATAGATAGATAGATAGATAGATAGATAGATAGATAGATAGATAGATACAGTGAGGAAAAAATATTTGATCCCCTGATGATTTTGTAAGTTTGCCCACTGACAAAGAAATGATCAGTCTATAATTTTAATGGCAGGTTATTTGAACAGTGAGAGAAAGAATAACAACAAAAAAATCCAGAAAAACGCATTAAAAAAAATGATAAATTGATTTGCATTTTAATGAGTGAAATAAGTATTTGACCCCTTTGCAAAACATGACTTAGTACTAGGTGGCAAAACCCTTGTTGGCAATCACAGAGGTCAGACGTTTGTAGTTGGTCACCAGGTTTGCACACATCTCAGGAGGGATTTTGTCCCACCCCTCTTTGTAGATCCTCTCCAGGTCATTAAGGTTTCGAAGCTGACGTTTTGGCAACTCAAACCTTCAGCTCCCTCCACAGATTTTCTATGGGATTAAGCTCTGTAGACTGGCTAGGCCCTTCCAGGACCTTCGTGTACTTCTTCTTGAGCCACTCCTTTGTTGCCTTGGCCATGTGTTTTGGGTCATTGTCATGCTGGAATACCCATCCATGACCCATTTTAAATGCCCTGGCTGAGGGAAGGAGGTTCTCACCCAAGATTTGATGGTACATGGCCCCGTCCATTGTCCCTTTGATGGGGTGAAGTTGTCCTGTCCCCTTAGCAGAAAAACACCCCAAAAGCATAATATTTCCACCTCCATGTTTTACATTAGGGAATTGGGGATGGTGTTCTTGGGCTCATAGGCAGCATTTCTCCTCCTCCAAACACAGCCAGTTGAGTTGATGCCACAAAGCTTGATTTTGGTCTCATCTGACCACAACACTTTCACCCAGTTCTCCTCAGAATCATTCAGATGTTCAGATCATTCAGATGTTCATTGGCAAGCTCCAGACAGGACTGTGCTTTCTTGAGCAGGGAGATCTTGCAGGCGCTGAAGGATTTTAGTCCTTGTGTGTTACCAATTGTTTTCTTGGTGACTATGGTCCCAGCTTCCTTGAGATCAAGATCCTCCCGCGTAGTTCTGGGCTGATTCCTCACCGTTCTCATGATCATTGAAACTCCATGAGGTGAGATCTTGCATGGAGCCCCAGACCGAGGGAGATTGACAGTTATTTTGTGTTTTTTACATTTGTGAATTATCGCACCAACTGTCACCTTCTCACCAAGCTGCTTGGTGATGGTCTTGTAGCCCATTCCAACCTTGTGTAAGTCTACAATCTTGTCCCTGGCATCCTTGGACAGCTCTTTGGTCTTGGCCGTGGTGGAGAGTTTGGAATCTGATTGATTGATTGATTGATTGATTGCTTCTGTGGACAGGTGTCTTTTATATAGGTAACAAGCTGAGATTAGGAGCACTCCCTTTAAGAGAGTGCTCATAATCTCAGCTCGTTACCTGTATAAAAGACACCTGGGAGTCAGAAATCTTGCTGATTGATAAGGGATCAAATACTTATTTCACTCATTAAAATGCAAATCAATTTATAACTTTTTTTAAATGCGTTTTTCTGGATTTTTGTTGTTGTTATTCTGTCTCTCACTGTTCAAATAAACCTACCATTAAAATTATAGGGGCCTATTTATGAAGGTGCGAACAGACATGATCTGATATTGCGGATCATGTGACTGCTATTGAAAAGCATTGAGAAGCAGTGCATTGATTAAAATAGCCAGTAGGTGGAGCTGTCTGCTTGTGTTGCAGCAAAGATATGTAAGCGAAGCAAGCTGAAATTAATCAGTTTAACCAGACCTGAACTATCGAGCATCTTGCAAAGGAACAAGATCTTCCTGTCTATAAATCAGTCCAGATTGGAATGCATAAAAAGAACTGTTTGCAGAAAAATGCAAGTAAAGTCTGTGTTGTGTGATTATTTTATTAGGTTTATAATGCTGTTTAGCAAATGTTTTTCATTTAACTTAGTTTAATGATATATTCTGTGTTGTGTGATTATTTTATTAGGTTTATAATGCTGTTTAGCATTTAAAGTCTTCATTTCAAAGCTTTAAAAATAATGAATTAGGTGTTACTTATGACAATTTTGAGAAAGGCCTGGAACCTAACTCCCTCACTTCCAATTGACTTACATTATAAACTGGGTTTCAATTTACAACGGTTTCGATTTATAACCATTCCTTCTGGAACCTAACCCCGGCGTAAACTGAGGGCTACCTGTATATACATTATATATATATATATATATATATATATATATTCATTCATATAGAAATATAGCCAGATAAGGTTTCTGTAGAATGCCCCAGAAAAGTCTATGGGGATAGGGAGTTAGCGTGGCCGCACTGTCCAAATTCCAGATGTTAGCGCGCCTGAGTCTTTCGCTCGCATGCTAATATTTTACTTTTAATTTGTAATACTAGCACAAGAAAAGGAGCCTAACAGCACTCATATTTTTGTGATCCTCTTGTAATCTAGCCCAAAATGGGGAATTGTATGAAGCATCAATTTATTTTTAAATTTTATATATATATATATTTATATATTTTGGCAAAAAAAAGTTTAAAACCTTTTTTTTAATATATATATATATATATATATATATATATATGACTGAACATTTTAGAACAATGTCCCTTTAAGAATATTTTTCATCAAATAAGAATAATAAAAATCTTTGTTACTTTTTCTCACCTCATCCCTCAGTCCATGTGCAATCTGTTATATAAATAATATACAGTATATATATCTGCTTTTCACCTTGAAACTGATTGCATTTGTTCAAAGTAGTTCTACTGACTAAAGATAGTTTTTTTTATGCCACACTGCCCATCTGTGCACAAGAGCCACAAGTCACAGAAGGAATACAGATAAGAAAAAAGAATTGGTGCACATACAGAGTGCATTGTGTAGCCTACTTTGTGAAATTTCATCTGAAGCAGCCAAAAGGAACAAAAAGACAAAACAGTTCTTTGTACATCAATGTTTTAAATAGAATGAGTATGTTGGTTCATTCAGTATAGTAGATGTAGTAATAGTAGATATGATAGACAGATAGAATATAATGAATTAGTTAGATAGATGATAGATAGATAGATAGATAGATAGATAGAAAGAGAGATAGAGATAAATATATAGAGACTTTTCAAACCTGTACTCAGGCCTCCCCAACAGGCTGGGTTTTCAGGATTACCTTGGGTGAGAGCAGGTAAAATAACCATGGTTACTAATCAGCTGATTATTTTGTCTATGCTCTAGTTCAGATATTCTCAAAATCTGTTGTGTTAGGGAAGGCAAAAGACAGGTTTACCATACAAAAACACTACCAAAAATTAAAAAACAAACAGTTAGTCCTATTCTAAAACCAAAGTCCCATTTAAAAAAAAAAAAAAGCTCACCCGCAAATATAAAACCCTATACAGTAAACTCTCAGTTAATCAGAACTCAAGCAAACAGAAAAAAAATAAATCAAAGATACTGTACATTAAAATTAACACTAACTTTGCAGCTTCTTTTCTCTATAGTTGGCTCTCAAAGGTGAAAGCAAGCCCTTTAATGCCACCAGACCCTACTTAACTGCTCTTACAAGTTGTGAGCACAAGGCAGTATGAGATTAGACATCATTCTCCACTGGGTCTCCGGGACTTAACGGAAGCGGAATTAATATTTATTAATAAGTTGCTTTTATTTACTGTATTTAAATATTAATATCAAGTAAATACAGCGTTTATAGGATAGTATGGGTTATAGAACCTAGTTAGGCCTATTTTTAATAGTAACTCTCAAGCATCCGGAATCTACCAATCCCCATGGGTGCCGGTTAACTAGGAGTTAACCCCCACCCCTCTCTTAGAAAACACTAAAAATTGGCCTGATAAGGGCATTGCCCTAAAGCGATTATATCTCTTTTACTTTAATAAAAAAATTGCCCTGATAAGAACATTTGGTTGGGCATTGCCCTTAAAAGGGCATTTCGTAGGGCACTGCCCTACGCTTCATCTGAACTTCTGATCTTCCTTCCAACATCCTCTTCATGCGGTCACTGCTTCACATTCTATTGGCTGATTTGAATTTGATAATCAGCCAATTGGAATGCAAGGACACCCCTACATAAGGTGGTATCTCTCATTCAAGCTTCAGTGTGAGGTGGTGACGGCATAAAAATGACATTGGACAAAAATCAAAAGATCAGAAGGAGCATCGGATTGAAGATGAATGAAGACCGGGTGGAAGAGGACAGACATAGCAGATCGCTGCCATGGATGAAGATGGATGAAGACCGACGCAATGGATGAAGAGGAGCTGATCATGTAGGAACCGCATTCAAGTTGGGTGAGAAGAGACTTTGGGGATTAGTGTTAGGATTTGTTTTGGGTGGACTTTTTTTTAAGATAGGGTGTTTTATTTTTTTTCTTATTTTTTTTAGATAGGCTCATTTTAGAATATGGATTTTTTTTTTATTAAAAAAAAAAAAAGCTGTAATCGCTTTAGGGTCAATGCCCTAATAAATACACTTTTCAGGGCAATTTTTAGAGTAGGTTTTAGTGTTAGTATAGGGTTTTTTATTTTGGGGTGGGCTTTTTTTAAAAATGGTACTTTAGTTTTAGGATAGACCTTACCATTTGGGCTTTTTTATTTTTGGAAGTGTTTTTTTGTAATGTTAGTTTTTTTTTCCAACTTTCTGTAACTTAGGGAGTGTTAGGTTAGGGGTCTGGTGGGTTAGCTGTTAGGGAGCTAAGTAGTGTAGGGATAGTTTGCACTGGGGGTATTGGCAGTTTAAGGGTTAATAGCTTAGGGGGTGTTTGCGGTGGGGTATTGGTGGTTTAGGGGTTAATAAGTAAGGGGGTGTTTGAGGTGGAGGTATTGGCAGTTAAGGGGTTAATAGGTTAGTGGGTGTTTTTGATGGGGGTATTGTCAGTTTAGGGGTTAAGTAGAGTAGGGAGTTTATTATGTGGGGTAGTGGCGCTTTGGGGATAAATAGGTATATTTATTTGGTTGTATGCTATATATTACAAAGGGATCCTTTACTTTACATTGTCAATGTCGGTGGCGAAGCATGTTGGAATATATAGCCAGCGTCATCACCCATTGAGATGTATAGTAAAATGCCTCTCGGCGATGTTGCCTTTAGACAATGATGTCGGCAGCTTAGAATTTATCCCCACTTTGCTCGACATCACGGCGGATACCTTTGGAATATATTGCCGCATTGCAGAACTTTCGATTGTCGGCCCACAGAGAGATTAACAGGGACAGACAGACAGATATATATAGACAGATACATAGACAGATAGATTTTATTTCTCTTTATGTAGCATGGTTCCTTTCTCTTATGTAGCAAGGACTGAACATTTCCTTCCTCCTTATAATCACTACAGAAGTTTGTTGGTTTCCATAAATTCTCTAAACTCAAATGATCTCCGCAATATCTCTTGTTTATCTTATATTCTAAGGACACTATTTTCACTAAAGCTTGTTCATTTTTCTATCATTCCTTAAAGTAAAACAGATTTAAAAAATGCTGTCATGAACCAATGTACAGGCTACCCTTTTTATTGTACTGTCTCATTTTGTTTATAAATCTACAGATATAAGATGCAGCACAGATGGTCAATCCCCCAGTGGAGAGAATCCATATAAACTCCTACACCAACCACAACAACTGACCTGGGAAACCACAATCGTAAAAAAAAAATCAACACATTTTACATCTAGTTCCCTCATTTTTGCAGTATCTAAATCTTTAATTCCTTATTGTTGAGATGGCAACAATACCGTACCTGTCTGTCATGTTGTGGTACAGAACAGGAAAAATGCTAACGACAAAACAGTATCTGCAGCACTCCCAACCATTAATGTGTCTACACCCAAACACCCACAGTTGTAGCGAAAACTGTGGCCTAGGGAATGTAAATGCTCATACAGTGAGTTTTTCCATACAAATAAAGTTTATTACAGATATATTTATAAACACAGGAACATATTAAAATTACATATTAGTAATCATAGTATGGATGAAAGGTGTTTGATCTGGGGCTCTTATCGCCCAAGAAGTGATTTTAAATCTGCCCCTGTATTTTAAATTGATTTTGCAACAAAGTCTGTTTTTTTTATGACAGAACCCATTAAAAAGGGGACAAATTTATTTTTTCTATTTATTTCCTAGCCTGATTTATTATCACATGAATAAGACATTGTGGGGCTGGATTACAAGTGGAGCATTAACTGTGCTAGAAGTAAGCTTTTCCCGTGTGTCAGGTTGTGCTTGCATTACAAGTTGAGAGTAAACAGTTTTTGCTCACGCACAGAGCTGGCCTTCGGCCTTTAGGTGCCCTGTGCGAAAAAAATCTTCACAGCGCCCGTCCCTAGCCACACCTCTTACAAGGGGGTGTGGCAAGAGAGGTGATGTTAAAGACAGACAGAGCTTGAAGCCCCGTGTTCTGACAGATATCGCCGAAAATCAACCCGATCCAATACGATCGGGTTGATTGACACTACTTGCTGGCGGCCGATTGGCCGTGAATCTGCAGGGGGCGGCATTGCACTAGCAGTTCACAAGAACTGCTGGTGCAATGATAAATGCTGACAGCGTATGCTGTGGGCATTTATCGATGTGCGGCGGACATGATCCGCAATATTGGATCATGTCCGCTCGCACCTTATTAAATAGGACCCATAGAGACAAAGACAGAGAGATACAGAAAGTTGAGAGATGGACAGACAGAGACAGTGAGAAAACAGAAAGACTCTGAGCAATGTCCCCACTACCTCACAATAATACCCCTAGGTTTGAGCAATGCCTCCTAATATCAGAACATTGTAATTCCGTTTGTGTGTATGAGACTGTTTATCTTCAGTTAATGTCAGTAAATGTTTGTGTACCTGTGTGTTTTTTGTGTGCAGTGTCAGCAAGTGTTTTCGTTAGTGTTACTGTATAGTGTTACTGTGTATGTGTAATGTCAGTATACAGGTTTTTGATGGTTTCTGTGTGCTCAATGTCATCATGTGTTTTTTTTCCACTGTTTTTGTGTGTCTAATGTCATTATGTGATTATTATAGTTTTGGTGTGTGTGTAAATGGGCAGTGTTTCACACATATACTTATGCACAAATTCACACATTTACAGATTTACTGAAAAAATCACGAATACAAACACATACACAGATACACATACAGATTCACATACACAGATTCAAACACAGACTCACAGATTCACACACACAGATTCAAACACAGACTCACAGATTCACACACACAGATTTAAACACAGACTCACAGATTCACACACAGAGACAGAAGGAGGAGGAGAAAGATACAGAACGAGGGGGAGAAAGAGACAGAACGAGGGGGAGAGACAGAACAAGGGGGAGAAAGAGACAGAAGGAGGGGAAGAAAGAAACAGAAGGGGAGGGAGAAAGAGACAGAGGGAGGGAGAGTAAGAGACAGAAGGAGGAGGAGAGAGAGACAGAACGAGGGGGAGAAAGAGACAGAACGAGGGGGAGAAAGAGACAGAAGGAGGGGGAGAAAGAAACAGAAGGGGAGGGAGAAAGAGACAGAGGGAGGGAGAGAGACAGAAATGGAGAAAGAGACAGAAGGAGGGTGAGAAAGAGACATAAGGAGGGTGAGAAAGAGACAAATGGAGAGGGAGAAAGATACAGAAGGAGAGGGAGAAAGAGACAAAAGGAGAGAAAGAGACAGGTAGACATGGGAGAAGAAAGAGCAGAGGGAGATAAAGATTGACAGGGATAGAAAGAAAAAAAGAAGAAAATGAGACAGAGGGGGAGGAGACATGTGAGAGAGACAAATAGGGGACAAGAAAGAGACAAATAGAGGGGAACCCACAGGGAGATAAAAAGACAGACTAAGGGGGAGAAAGAGACAGAGAGACAGGCAGGGTAGAGAAAGAGACAGGAAGGTGTAGAAAGACAGAGGAAGATAGAGAGACAGGCAGGGTACCTCCTGGGCTGGCTGTAGTTTCCTGTTTTGGCTGCTGCTGAATCTTGTCGGCTGTGCTTCCTGTGACATCACAGGTCACAGAGCAGGAGGGAATCCTTTCCCTCCAGGGAGATATGCAGCCTTTCCCTGCCCCTCCCCATTGGGACTGTGAAGAAGGGGAAGGACCTTAACACTGGATCCCCCGTCCTGTTCAGTTTGTGGGGAGATGTTCAGCAAGTGGGCGGGCAGAACAGAGGGGGCGGGCGTATACGCTGTATGTTAATACAGACTGTAATAACATAGAATGTGTGATCCTGCCCCCTCTCACTGCCTCTATGCCCGCCCACTTGTCGAACACATGGTCACCTCTCTCCTCACTACAGCGTGCCCCCTGCCCCTCTATAGCACCAAAGATGCACATTCACACGTGATCACTTTGTTATAGCAACGGCTGTGTGACAGCGAGCTGTGTCGGTCACCTGGC